>NW_028283842.1:65000-72500 GCF_059441095.1 Idiotropiscis lumnitzeri
GCGCGGTGAGGAAGTCGGCTGGGCCTCGGTATGTACTCGGTCCGTAGAGGCCGCGTTACCGCGTGGCGGTCAGTCGCGGGAGGGAGCCGGAGCCGCCCGCACGCCCGCGACCGCAACACGCACTCGGAGGCGGCGTCTTCTGACAGACGCCGGTAGGGTTTGAGAAACATGCTTTTTCGGGAAGGACCGCTCGGCTGACGCGGGCCTGGGCTCCCGCACCCCTCTCGTGGCGGGGCACCCGCGAGCGCGGCGGAACTCCCGTGTAGGACATCTCTGGGCCCGTGTGGCCGACGGGCACGCGACAGGGTCGTCTCGGTCTCGCGACGAAAGCGGTTTCGCGCTGGTTGGTGCGCTAGAGGTCGATCCGCAGGCCGAAGGAACCGTCCACCCGAACACCCCGGCGCGAGGCCGGGGCCGGCAGGGGCCCTCCGATGGCGGGTCATGCTTGCCAATCGGTCAGTGGTTGGTGTGGTGCAGTACATGTCAGGGTGTGGGTGCGAGATGGGCCGGGAGGACCGCTCCTCCTGCGTCGGACCCCGAGTCATAGGAAGTGCCGTTTTGTCACAACCCCAGGGGTGGGGTGGGTAACGGTAGGGAAGTGCCGGCCAACGCGCAGAGGTCGACCCGCAGGCCGAAGGAACCGTCCACCCGAACACCCCGGCGCGAGGCCGGGGCCGGCAGGGGCCCTCCGATGGCGGGTCATGATTGCCAATCGGTCAGTGGTTATGTGTGTGCTGCGGTGCCGGCCAACGCTCAGAGGTCGACCCGCAGGCCGAAGGAACCGTCCACCCGAACACCCCGGCGCGAGGCCGGGGCCGGCAGGGGCCCTCCGATGGCGGGTCATGATTGCCAATCGGTCAGTGGTTGTGTGTGTGCTGCGGTGCCGGCCAACGCTCAGAGGTCGACCCGCAGGCCGAAGGAACCGTCCACCCGAACACCCCGGCGCGAGGCCGGGGCCGGCAGGGGCCCTCCGATGGCGGGTCATGATTGCCAATCGGTCAGTGGTTATGTGTGTGCTGCGGTGCTGCGGTGCCGGCCAACGCTCAGAGGTCGACCCGCAGGCCGAAGGAACCGTCCACCCGAACACCCCGGCGCGAGGCCGGGGCCGGCAGGGGCCCTCCGATGGCGGGTCATGATTGCCAATCGGTCAGTGGTTGTGTGTGTTGCGGTGGGGCCGGGAGGACCGCTCCTCCTGCGTCGGTCCCCGGGTCATGGGAAGTGCCGTGTGGCGGTGGTGGGGCCGGGAGGACCGCTCCTCCTGCGTCGGACCCGAGTCATAGGAAGTGCCGTGTGGCGGGGCCGGGAGGACCGCTCCTCCTGCGTCGGACCCGAGTCATAGGAAGTGCCGTGTGGCGGGGCCGGGAGGACCGCTCCTCCTGCGTCGGACCCGAGTCATAGGAAGTGCCGTGTGGCGGGGCCGGGAGGACCGCTCCTCCTGCGTCGGACCCGAGTCATAGGAAGTGCCGTGTTGCGCTGGTGGGGCCGTGCCCGCCAACAGCCTTCAGTGGTCGGATACCACGTTTGCAAGCTCCCCGCTGGAATGGGGACTTAGAAGAAATGAGGGGAAAATTCCCCCGGAGCTCCGTGCCTGAGGGCGGGCTGTGAGCCGCGCCGCGTCCGCCAACAGCCTTCCATGGTCGGACACCATTGTTCGCAAGTTGCCCGCTGGAATGGGCACATAGAAGAAATTTCGAGGATAACATCCACCAGAGCGCCAGGGCGGCCGTTATTGCAGTATGCGTCCGCCTGGCAGCTCTCTTCCGCGGGAACCATTGGGCAATTTCTTTCACGGAGGTGGACATAGAAGAATTTTTGTTTCTAAAAACGTGGTTCCTAAAAATGTGCCCCAGGTGTTTTGGAAAACCCGGGTAAACCTGGGAAGTAGGCAAATGACCCTCTGACTAGGGGTAAAAACGTTTGCCTACTGCAGCGCCCCTAATGCAATTCGGCGGAACTGCAACGCCCCTGGTCGCCTAAACGCTACCCCTGGTCGCCTAAACCTCACCCCTGGTCGCCTAAACCTCACCCCTGGTCGCCTAAAAGTCACCCCTGGTCGCCTAAATTGTCAACCCCTGGTCACCTAAATTGTCAACCCCTGGTCGCCTAAAGGGGACTTAGAAGAAATGAGGGGGCAAATTCCCCCGGAGCTCCGTGCCTGAGGGCGGGCTGTGAGCCGCGCCGCGTCCGCCAACAGCCTTCAGTGGTCGGATACAATGTTTGAAAGGTCCCCGCTGGAAAGGGGACTTAGAAGAAATGAGGCAAATTTCCCCGGAGCTCCGTGCCTGAGGGCGGGCTGTGAGCCGCGCCGCGTCCGCCAACAGCCTTCAGTGGTCGGATACAATGTTTGAAAGGTCCCCGCTGGAAAGGGGACTTAGAAGAAATGAGGCAAATTTCCCCGGAGCTCCGTGCCTGAGTGCGGGCTGTGAGCCGCGCCGCGCCCGCCAACAGCCTTCAGTGGTCGGATACAATGTTTGAAAGTTCCCCGCTGGAAAGGGGACTTAGAAGAAATGAGGCAAATTTCCCCGGAGCTCCGTGCCTGAGGGCGGGCTGTGAGCCGCGCCGCGTCCGCCAACAGCCTTCAGTGGTCGGATACAATGTTTGAAAGGTCCCCGCTGGAAAGGGGACTTAGAAGAAATGAGGCAAATTTCCCCGGAGCTCCGTGCCTGAGTGCGGGCTGTGAGCCGCGCCGCGCCCGCCAACAGCCTTCAGTGGTCGGATACAATGTTTGAAAGTTCCCCGCTGGAAAGGGGACTTAGAAGAAATGAGGCAAATTTCCCCGGAGCTCCGTGCCTGAGGGCGGGCTGTGAGCCGCGCCGCGTCCGCCAACAGCCTTCAGTGGTCGGATACAATGTTTGAAAGGTCCCCGCTGGAAAGGGGACTTAGAAGAAATGAGGCAAATTTCCCCGGAGCTCCGTGCCTGAGGGCGGGCTGTGAGCCGCGCCGCGCCCGCCAACAGCCTTCAGTGGTCGGATACAATGTTTCAAAGTTCCCCGCTGGAAAGGGGACTTAGAAGAAATGAGGCAAATTCACCCGGAGCTCCGTGCCCGAGGGCCGGCTATGAGCCGCGCCGTGCCCGCCAACAGCCTTCCACGGTCGGATACAATGTTTCAAAGTTCCCCGCTGGAAAGGGGACTTAGAAGAAATGAGGCAAATTCACCCGGAGCTCCGTGCCCGAGGGCCGGCTATGAGCCGCGCCGTGCCCGCCAACAGCCTTCAGTGGTCGGATACAATGTTTCAAAGTTCCCCGCTGGAAAGGGGACTTAGAAGAAATGAGGCAAATTCCCCCGGAGCTCCGTGCTCGAGGGCCGGCTATGAGCCGCGCCGTGCCCGCCAACAGCCTTCCTTTGGTCGGATACAATGTTTCAAAGTTCCCCGCTGGAAAGGGGACTTAGAAGAAATGAGGCAAATTCCCCCGGAGCTCCGTGCTCGAGGGCCGGCTATGAGCCGCGCCGTGCCCGCCAACAGCCTTCCTTTGGTCGGATACAATGTTTCAAAGTTCCCCGCTGGAAAGGGGACTTAGAAGAAATGAGGCAAATTCCCCCGGAGCTCCGTGCTCGAGGGCCGGCTATGAGCCGCGCCGTGCCCGCCAACAGCCTTCCTTTGGTCGGATACAATGTTTCAAAGTTCCCCGCTGGAAAGGGGACTTAGAAGAATTGAGCAAATTTCACCGGAGCTCCGTGCCTGAGGGCGGGCTGTGAGCCGCGCCGCGCCCGCCAACAGCCTTCCTTTGGTCGGATACAATGTTTGAAAGTTCCCCGCTGGAAAGGGGACTTAGAAGAAATGAGGCAAATTTCCCCGGAGCTCCGTGCCTGATGGCGGGCTGTGAGCCGCGCCGCGCCCGCCAACAGCCTTCAGTGGTCGGATACAATGTTTGAAAGTTCCCCGCTGGAAAGGGGACTTAGAAGAATTGAGTAAAATTCACCCGGAGCTCCGTGCCCGAGGGCCGGCTATGAGCCGCGCCGCGCCCGCCAACAGCCTTCCTTTGGTCGGATACAATGTTTCAAAGTTCCCCGCTGGAAAGGGGACTTAGAAGAAATTTGTGAAAATTCACCCGGAGCTCCGTGCCTGAGGGCCGGCTATGAGCCGCGCCGTGCCCGCCAACAGCCTTCCACGGTCGGATACAATGTTTCAAAGTTCCCCGCTGGAAAGGGGACTTAGAAGAAATTTGTGAAAATTCACCCGGAGCTCCGTGCCCGAGGGCCGGCTATGAGCCGCGCCGTGCCCGCCAACAGCCTTCCACGGTCGGATACAATGTTTCAAAGTTCCCCGCTGGAAAGGGGACTTAGAAGAAATTTGTGAAAATTCACCCGGAGCTCCGTGCCTGAGGGCCGGCTATGAGCCGCGCCGTGCCCGCCAACAGCCTTCCACGGTCGGATACAATGTTTCAAAGTTCCCCGCTGGAAAGGGGACTTAGAAGAAATTTGTGAAAATTCACCCGGAGCTCCGTGCCCGAGGGCCGGCTATGAGCCGCGCCGTGCCCGCCAACAGCCTTCCACGGTCGGATACAATGTTTCAAAGTTCCCCGCTGGAAAGGGGACTTAGAAGAAATTTGTGAAAATTCACCCGGAGCTCCGTGCCTGAGGGCCGGCTATGAGCCGCGCCGTGCCCGCCAACAGCCTTCCACGGTCGGATACAATGTTTCAAAGTTCCCCGCTGGAAAGGGGACTTAGAAGAATTGAGTAAAATTCACCCGGAGCTCCGTGCCCGAGGGCCGGCTATGAGCCGCGCCGTGCCCGCCAACAGCCTTCCACGGTCGGATACAATGTTTCAAAGTTCCCCGCTGGAAAGGGGACTTAGAAGAAATTTGTGAAAATTCACCCGGAGCTCCGTGCCCGAGGGCCGGCTATGAGCCGCGCCGTGCCCGCCAACAGCCTTCCACGGTCGGATACAATGTTTCAAAGTTCCCCGCTGGAAAGGGGACTTAGAAGAAATTTGTGAAAATTCACCCGGAGCTCCGTGCCTGAGGGCCGGCTATGAGCCGCGCCGTGCCCGCCAACAGCCTTCCACGGTCGGATACAATGTTTCAAAGTTCCCCGCTGGAAAGGGGACTTAGAAGAAATTAGGCAACTTTCCCCGGAGCTCCATGCCTGAGTGCGGGCTGTTTGCCGCGCCGTGCCCGCCAACAGCCTTCAGTGGTCGGATACAATGTTTCAAAGTTCCCCGCTGGAAAGGGGACTTAGAAGAAATTATGAATATTTTTGTTTCTAAAAACGTGATCCCTGAAAATGTGCCCCAGGTGTTTTGGAAAACCCGGGTAAACCTGGGAAGTAGGCAAATGACCCTCTGACTAGGGGGGAAGAACGTTTGCCTACTGCAGCGCCCCTAATGCAATTCGGCGGAACTGCAACGCCCCTGGTCGCCTAAACGCTACCCCTGGTCGCCTAAAAGCTACCCCTGGTCGCCTAAAAGCTACCCCTGGTCGCCTAAACGCTACCCCTGGTCGCCTAAACGCTACCCCTGGTCGCCTAAACGCTACCCCTGGTCACCTAAACGCTACCCCTGGTCGCCTAAACGCTTCCCCTGGTCACCTAAACGCTACCCCTGGTCGCCTAAACGCTACCCCTGGTCGCCTAACTGACCCCTCGTGTGTGGGGATCAACGTTTGCCTACTAGGGCGTCCTCCGGCGGCCTCTCGGCAGTACTGCAGGCCCATTTTAGCCGAGCCCATTGAAATGAATGGGGGAATTTTATACGTTTTTGCCTTTTTTTTCCCCCCCTCGTTCTTTTTGTATTTATTCATTTATTTCAACTTTTACCGACTCAACCGCCCTCCGGCGTGCCCTCGGCGGTCCCGCAAGCCCAATTCGGCCGAGCCCATTGAAATGAATGGGGGAATTTTATACGTTTTTGCCTTTTTTTCCCCCCCTCGTTCTTTTTGTATTTATTCATTTATTTCAACTTTTACCGACTCAACCGCCCTCCGGCGTGCCCTCGGCGGTCCCGCAAGCCCAATTCGGCCGAGCCCATTGAAATGAATGGGGGAATTTTATACGTTTTTGCCTTTTTTTTTCCCCCCTCGTCCTTTTTGTATTTATTTACTTATTTCAACCTTTACCGACTTAGGGGCCGCTTTGCACCGCCTGTGCCCGGGGAAGGTGCTCCTATTCGGGCCAAGTGTGACACACGCCCGCCCTCCTCCTCCGGAGCTTCCATGAGGGTAGACTTAGGGGCCGCTTGGCACCGCCTGTGCCCGGGGAAGGTGCTCATATTCGGCTTCACTGTCAGGCAGCATGCACTCCTCCTCCGGAGCTTCCATTTGGGCAAACTTAGGGGCCGCTTGGCACCGCCCGTGCCCGGGGAAGGTGCTCCTATTCGGGCCAAGTGTGACACACGCCCGCACTCCTCCTCCGGAGCTTCCATTTGGGCAAACTTAGGGGCCGCTTGGCACCGCCTGTGCCCGGGGAAGGTGCTCATATTCGGCTTCACTGTCACACAGCATGCACTCCTCCTCCGGAGCTTCCATAAGGGCAAACTTAGGGGCCGCTTGGCACCGCCTGTGCCCGGGGAAGGTGCTCATATTCGGCTTCACTGTCACACAGCGTGCACTCCTCCTCCGGAGCTTCCATTTGGGCAAACTTAGGGGCCGCTTGGCACCGTCTGTGCCCGGGGAAGGTGCTCATATTCGGGCCAAGTGTGACACACGCCCGCACTCCTCCTCCGGAGCTTCCATGAGGGTAGACTTAGGGGCCGCTTGGCACCGCCTGTGCCCGGGGAAGGTGCTCATAGTCGGCTTCACTGTCAGGCAGCATGCACTCCTCCTCCGGAGCTTCCATTTGGGCAAACTTAGGGGCCGCTTGGCACCGTCTGTGCCCGGGGAAGGTGCTCATATTCGGGCCAAGTGTGACACACGCCCGCACTCCTCCTCCGGAGCTTCCATTTGGGCAAACTTAGGGGCCGCTTGGCACCGCCTGTGCCCGGGGAAGGTGCTCATATTCGGGCCAAGTGTGACACACGCCCGCACTCCTCCTCCGGAGCTTCCATTTGGGCAAACTTAGGGGCCGCTTGGCACCGCCTGTGCCCGGGGAAGGTGCTCATATTCGGGCCAAGTGTGACACACGCCCGCACTCCTCCTCCGGAGCTTCCATAAGGGCAAACTTAGGGGCCGCTTGGCACCGTCTGTGCCCGGGGAAGGTGCTCCTCTCCGGGCTAAGTGTGACACACGCCCGCACTCCTCCCCCGGAGCTTCCATTAGGGCAAACTTAGGGGCCGCTTGGCACCGCCTGTGCCCGGGGAAGGTGCTCATATTCGGCTTCACTGTCAGGCAGCATGCACTCATCCTCCGGAGCTTCCATAAGGGCAAACTTAGGGGCCGCTTGGCACCGCCTGTGCCCGGGGAAGGTGCTCCTATTCGGGCCAAGTGTGACACACGCCCGCACTCCTCCTCCGGAGCTTCCATGAGGGTAGACTTAGGGGCCGCTTGGCACCGCCTGTGCCCGGGGAAGGTGCTCATATTCGGCTTCACTGTCAGGCAGCATGCACTCCTCCTCCGGAGCTTCCATA
>NW_028283842.1:82500-90000 GCF_059441095.1 Idiotropiscis lumnitzeri
TGTGGTAGCCGTTTCTCAGGCTCCCTCTCCGGAATCGAACCCTGATTCCCCGTTACCCGTTGTCACCATGGTAGGCGCAGAAAGTACCATCGAAAGTTGATAGGGCAGACATTCGAATGAGACGTCGCCGCCGCGGGGGGGCCGGCGATCGGCTCGGGCGTTATCTAGAGTCACCAAAGGGGGGGCCGGGCCGGCGGCACCGCGGAGACCGACAGCCCGCCGGCTGTGAAAGCCGGCGGGCCCGCTGCACCGCGGCAAACCGAACCCGCGTGGGTTTTGGGTCTGATAAATGCGCGCGTCCCCGCGGAGACGGGTCGGCGCTCGTTTGCATGTATTAGCTCTAGAATTGCCACAGTTATCCAAGTAACGGTGGAGCGATCAAAGGAACCATAACTGATTTAATGAGCCATTCGCAGTTTCACTGTATCGGAACCGTGTGTACTTAGACTTGCATGGCTTAATCTTTGAGACAAGCATATGCTACTGGCAGGATCAACCAGGTAGCCCTCGCGTCCGGCGGTCTGTGTTTCTTGCATTGGAACCGGAGCTGAGCGGGGAGCCGGGCGCGGGGACCGGGCGGCGCCCGCGGGAGACGGCCTCCCGCGGGGTTACCCCCGGCGGCACCCCAGCCTCCCTCGTTGTTTTTTCTCTCTCATTTTTTTCGGACGTGGGCTACCGAAATTTCCGTTACCGATTCAGCCCCCGTGCGCGGTGAGGAAGTCGGCTGGGCCTCGGTATGTACTCGGTCCGTAGAGGCCGCGTTACCGCGTGGCGGTCAGTCGCGGGAGGGAGCCGGAGCCGCCCGCACGCCCGCGACCGCAACACGCACTCGGAGGCGGCGTCTTCTGACAGACGCCGGTAGGGTTTGAGAAACATGCTTTTTCGGGAAGGACCGCTCGGCTGACGCGGGCCTGGGCTCCCGCACCCCTCTCGTGGCGGGGCACCCGCGAGCGCGGCGGAACTCCCGTGTAGGACATCTCTGGGCCCGTGTGGCCGACGGGCACGCGACAGGGTCGTCTCGGTCTCGCGACGAAAGCGGTTTCGCGCTGGTTGGTGCGCTAGAGGTCGATCCGCAGGCCGAAGGAACCGTCCACCCGAACACCCCGGCGCGAGGCCGGGGCCGGCAGGGGCCCTCCGATGGCGGGTCATGCTTGCCAATCGGTCAGTGGTTGGTGTGGTGCAGTACATGTCAGGGTGTGGGTGCGAGATGGGCCGGGAGGACCGCTCCTCCTGCGTCGGACCCCGAGTCATAGGAAGTGCCGTTTTGTCACAACCCCAGGGGTGGGGTGGGTAACGGTAGGGAAGTGCCGGCCAACGCGCAGAGGTCGACCCGCAGGCCGAAGGAACCGTCCACCCGAACACCCCGGCGCGAGGCCGGGGCCGGCAGGGGCCCTCCGATGGCGGGTCATGATTGCCAATCGGTCAGTGGTTATGTGTGTGCTGCGGTGCCGGCCAACGCTCAGAGGTCGACCCGCAGGCCGAAGGAACCGTCCACCCGAACACCCCGGCGCGAGGCCGGGGCCGGCAGGGGCCCTCCGATGGCGGGTCATGATTGCCAATCGGTCAGTGGTTGTGTGTGTGCTGCGGTGCCGGCCAACGCTCAGAGGTCGACCCGCAGGCCGAAGGAACCGTCCACCCGAACACCCCGGCGCGAGGCCGGGGCCGGCAGGGGCCCTCCGATGGCGGGTCATGATTGCCAATCGGTCAGTGGTTATGTGTGTGCTGCGGTGCTGCGGTGCCGGCCAACGCTCAGAGGTCGACCCGCAGGCCGAAGGAACCGTCCACCCGAACACCCCGGCGCGAGGCCGGGGCCGGCAGGGGCCCTCCGATGGCGGGTCATGATTGCCAATCGGTCAGTGGTTGTGTGTGTTGCGGTGGGGCCGGGAGGACCGCTCCTCCTGCGTCGGTCCCCGGGTCATGGGAAGTGCCGTGTGGCGGTGGTGGGGCCGGGAGGACCGCTCCTCCTGCGTCGGACCCGAGTCATAGGAAGTGCCGTGTGGCGGGGCCGGGAGGACCGCTCCTCCTGCGTCGGACCCGAGTCATAGGAAGTGCCGTGTGGCGGGGCCGGGAGGACCGCTCCTCCTGCGTCGGACCCGAGTCATAGGAAGTGCCGTGTGGCGGGGCCGGGAGGACCGCTCCTCCTGCGTCGGACCCGAGTCATAGGAAGTGCCGTGTTGCGCTGGTGGGGCCGTGCCCGCCAACAGCCTTCAGTGGTCGGATACCACGTTTGCAAGCTCCCCGCTGGAATGGGGACTTAGAAGAAATGAGGGGAAAATTCCCCCGGAGCTCCGTGCCTGAGGGCGGGCTGTGAGCCGCGCCGCGTCCGCCAACAGCCTTCCATGGTCGGACACCATTGTTCGCAAGTTGCCCGCTGGAATGGGCACATAGAAGAAATTTCGAGGATAACATCCACCAGAGCGCCAGGGCGGCCGTTATTGCAGTATGCGTCCGCCTGGCAGCTCTCTTCCGCGGGAACCATTGGGCAATTTCTTTCACGGAGGTGGACATAGAAGAATTTTTGTTTCTAAAAACGTGGTTCCTAAAAATGTGCCCCAGGTGTTTTGGAAAACCCGGGTAAACCTGGGAAGTAGGCAAATGACCCTCTGACTAGGGGTAAAAACGTTTGCCTACTGCAGCGCCCCTAATGCAATTCGGCGGAACTGCAACGCCCCTGGTCGCCTAAACGCTACCCCTGGTCGCCTAAACCTCACCCCTGGTCGCCTAAACCTCACCCCTGGTCGCCTAAAAGTCACCCCTGGTCGCCTAAATTGTCAACCCCTGGTCACCTAAATTGTCAACCCCTGGTCGCCTAAAGGGGACTTAGAAGAAATGAGGGGGCAAATTCCCCCGGAGCTCCGTGCCTGAGGGCGGGCTGTGAGCCGCGCCGCGTCCGCCAACAGCCTTCAGTGGTCGGATACAATGTTTGAAAGGTCCCCGCTGGAAAGGGGACTTAGAAGAAATGAGGCAAATTTCCCCGGAGCTCCGTGCCTGAGGGCGGGCTGTGAGCCGCGCCGCGTCCGCCAACAGCCTTCAGTGGTCGGATACAATGTTTGAAAGGTCCCCGCTGGAAAGGGGACTTAGAAGAAATGAGGCAAATTTCCCCGGAGCTCCGTGCCTGAGTGCGGGCTGTGAGCCGCGCCGCGCCCGCCAACAGCCTTCAGTGGTCGGATACAATGTTTGAAAGTTCCCCGCTGGAAAGGGGACTTAGAAGAAATGAGGCAAATTTCCCCGGAGCTCCGTGCCTGAGGGCGGGCTGTGAGCCGCGCCGCGTCCGCCAACAGCCTTCAGTGGTCGGATACAATGTTTGAAAGGTCCCCGCTGGAAAGGGGACTTAGAAGAAATGAGGCAAATTTCCCCGGAGCTCCGTGCCTGAGTGCGGGCTGTGAGCCGCGCCGCGCCCGCCAACAGCCTTCAGTGGTCGGATACAATGTTTGAAAGTTCCCCGCTGGAAAGGGGACTTAGAAGAAATGAGGCAAATTTCCCCGGAGCTCCGTGCCTGAGGGCGGGCTGTGAGCCGCGCCGCGTCCGCCAACAGCCTTCAGTGGTCGGATACAATGTTTGAAAGGTCCCCGCTGGAAAGGGGACTTAGAAGAAATGAGGCAAATTTCCCCGGAGCTCCGTGCCTGAGGGCGGGCTGTGAGCCGCGCCGCGCCCGCCAACAGCCTTCAGTGGTCGGATACAATGTTTCAAAGTTCCCCGCTGGAAAGGGGACTTAGAAGAAATGAGGCAAATTCACCCGGAGCTCCGTGCCCGAGGGCCGGCTATGAGCCGCGCCGTGCCCGCCAACAGCCTTCCACGGTCGGATACAATGTTTCAAAGTTCCCCGCTGGAAAGGGGACTTAGAAGAAATGAGGCAAATTCACCCGGAGCTCCGTGCCCGAGGGCCGGCTATGAGCCGCGCCGTGCCCGCCAACAGCCTTCAGTGGTCGGATACAATGTTTCAAAGTTCCCCGCTGGAAAGGGGACTTAGAAGAAATGAGGCAAATTCCCCCGGAGCTCCGTGCTCGAGGGCCGGCTATGAGCCGCGCCGTGCCCGCCAACAGCCTTCCTTTGGTCGGATACAATGTTTCAAAGTTCCCCGCTGGAAAGGGGACTTAGAAGAAATGAGGCAAATTCCCCCGGAGCTCCGTGCTCGAGGGCCGGCTATGAGCCGCGCCGTGCCCGCCAACAGCCTTCCTTTGGTCGGATACAATGTTTCAAAGTTCCCCGCTGGAAAGGGGACTTAGAAGAAATGAGGCAAATTCCCCCGGAGCTCCGTGCTCGAGGGCCGGCTATGAGCCGCGCCGTGCCCGCCAACAGCCTTCCTTTGGTCGGATACAATGTTTCAAAGTTCCCCGCTGGAAAGGGGACTTAGAAGAATTGAGCAAATTTCACCGGAGCTCCGTGCCTGAGGGCGGGCTGTGAGCCGCGCCGCGCCCGCCAACAGCCTTCCTTTGGTCGGATACAATGTTTGAAAGTTCCCCGCTGGAAAGGGGACTTAGAAGAAATGAGGCAAATTTCCCCGGAGCTCCGTGCCTGATGGCGGGCTGTGAGCCGCGCCGCGCCCGCCAACAGCCTTCAGTGGTCGGATACAATGTTTGAAAGTTCCCCGCTGGAAAGGGGACTTAGAAGAATTGAGTAAAATTCACCCGGAGCTCCGTGCCCGAGGGCCGGCTATGAGCCGCGCCGCGCCCGCCAACAGCCTTCCTTTGGTCGGATACAATGTTTCAAAGTTCCCCGCTGGAAAGGGGACTTAGAAGAAATTTGTGAAAATTCACCCGGAGCTCCGTGCCTGAGGGCCGGCTATGAGCCGCGCCGTGCCCGCCAACAGCCTTCCACGGTCGGATACAATGTTTCAAAGTTCCCCGCTGGAAAGGGGACTTAGAAGAAATTTGTGAAAATTCACCCGGAGCTCCGTGCCCGAGGGCCGGCTATGAGCCGCGCCGTGCCCGCCAACAGCCTTCCACGGTCGGATACAATGTTTCAAAGTTCCCCGCTGGAAAGGGGACTTAGAAGAAATTTGTGAAAATTCACCCGGAGCTCCGTGCCTGAGGGCCGGCTATGAGCCGCGCCGTGCCCGCCAACAGCCTTCCACGGTCGGATACAATGTTTCAAAGTTCCCCGCTGGAAAGGGGACTTAGAAGAAATTTGTGAAAATTCACCCGGAGCTCCGTGCCCGAGGGCCGGCTATGAGCCGCGCCGTGCCCGCCAACAGCCTTCCACGGTCGGATACAATGTTTCAAAGTTCCCCGCTGGAAAGGGGACTTAGAAGAAATTTGTGAAAATTCACCCGGAGCTCCGTGCCTGAGGGCCGGCTATGAGCCGCGCCGTGCCCGCCAACAGCCTTCCACGGTCGGATACAATGTTTCAAAGTTCCCCGCTGGAAAGGGGACTTAGAAGAATTGAGTAAAATTCACCCGGAGCTCCGTGCCCGAGGGCCGGCTATGAGCCGCGCCGTGCCCGCCAACAGCCTTCCACGGTCGGATACAATGTTTCAAAGTTCCCCGCTGGAAAGGGGACTTAGAAGAAATTTGTGAAAATTCACCCGGAGCTCCGTGCCCGAGGGCCGGCTATGAGCCGCGCCGTGCCCGCCAACAGCCTTCCACGGTCGGATACAATGTTTCAAAGTTCCCCGCTGGAAAGGGGACTTAGAAGAAATTTGTGAAAATTCACCCGGAGCTCCGTGCCTGAGGGCCGGCTATGAGCCGCGCCGTGCCCGCCAACAGCCTTCCACGGTCGGATACAATGTTTCAAAGTTCCCCGCTGGAAAGGGGACTTAGAAGAAATTAGGCAACTTTCCCCGGAGCTCCATGCCTGAGTGCGGGCTGTTTGCCGCGCCGTGCCCGCCAACAGCCTTCAGTGGTCGGATACAATGTTTCAAAGTTCCCCGCTGGAAAGGGGACTTAGAAGAAATTATGAATATTTTTGTTTCTAAAAACGTGATCCCTGAAAATGTGCCCCAGGTGTTTTGGAAAACCCGGGTAAACCTGGGAAGTAGGCAAATGACCCTCTGACTAGGGGGGAAGAACGTTTGCCTACTGCAGCGCCCCTAATGCAATTCGGCGGAACTGCAACGCCCCTGGTCGCCTAAACGCTACCCCTGGTCGCCTAAAAGCTACCCCTGGTCGCCTAAAAGCTACCCCTGGTCGCCTAAACGCTACCCCTGGTCGCCTAAACGCTACCCCTGGTCGCCTAAACGCTACCCCTGGTCACCTAAACGCTACCCCTGGTCGCCTAAACGCTTCCCCTGGTCACCTAAACGCTACCCCTGGTCGCCTAAACGCTACCCCTGGTCGCCTAACTGACCCCTCGTGTGTGGGGATCAACGTTTGCCTACTAGGGCGTCCTCCGGCGGCCTCTCGGCAGTACTGCAGGCCCATTTTAGCCGAGCCCATTGAAATGAATGGGGGAATTTTATACGTTTTTGCCTTTTTTTTCCCCCCCTCGTTCTTTTTGTATTTATTCATTTATTTCAACTTTTACCGACTCAACCGCCCTCCGGCGTGCCCTCGGCGGTCCCGCAAGCCCAATTCGGCCGAGCCCATTGAAATGAATGGGGGAATTTTATACGTTTTTGCCTTTTTTTCCCCCCCTCGTTCTTTTTGTATTTATTCATTTATTTCAACTTTTACCGACTCAACCGCCCTCCGGCGTGCCCTCGGCGGTCCCGCAAGCCCAATTCGGCCGAGCCCATTGAAATGAATGGGGGAATTTTATACGTTTTTGCCTTTTTTTTTCCCCCCTCGTCCTTTTTGTATTTATTTACTTATTTCAACCTTTACCGACTTAGGGGCCGCTTTGCACCGCCTGTGCCCGGGGAAGGTGCTCCTATTCGGGCCAAGTGTGACACACGCCCGCCCTCCTCCTCCGGAGCTTCCATGAGGGTAGACTTAGGGGCCGCTTGGCACCGCCTGTGCCCGGGGAAGGTGCTCATATTCGGCTTCACTGTCAGGCAGCATGCACTCCTCCTCCGGAGCTTCCATTTGGGCAAACTTAGGGGCCGCTTGGCACCGCCCGTGCCCGGGGAAGGTGCTCCTATTCGGGCCAAGTGTGACACACGCCCGCACTCCTCCTCCGGAGCTTCCATTTGGGCAAACTTAGGGGCCGCTTGGCACCGCCTGTGCCCGGGGAAGGTGCTCATATTCGGCTTCACTGTCACACAGCATGCACTCCTCCTCCGGAGCTTCCATAAGGGCAAACTTAGGGGCCGCTTGGCACCGCCTGTGCCCGGGGAAGGTGCTCATATTCGGCTTCACTGTCACACAGCGTGCACTCCTCCTCCGGAGCTTCCATTTGGGCAAACTTAGGGGCCGCTTGGCACCGTCTGTGCCCGGGGAAGGTGCTCATATTCGGGCCAAGTGTGACACACGCCCGCACTCCTCCTCCGGAGCTTCCATGAGGGTAGACTTAGGGGCCGCTTGGCACCGCCTGTGCCCGGGGAAGGTGCTCATAGTCGGCTTCACTGTCAGGCAGCATGCACTCCTCCTCCGGAGCTTCCATTTGGGCAAACTTAGGGGCCGC
>NW_028283843.1:0-97096 GCF_059441095.1 Idiotropiscis lumnitzeri
AGCATGTGCAGGGGAGTTATTAAGCATTCATTTATTTGTATTAGGTTCATTTTGTCTTCTTATTATTGATATTTGACTGATTCATTAAAAGCAGACAATTATGTTTTAGGATAATTTTTTACCTGACATGTTTCGGCGAGTCTTTCGCCTTCTTCAGAGTGTCGCATGATGGTGTCTTGAGCTGATGTTCCATGAGGGTGTGGCTTACCTGTCAAAAAAATGAAAAAAATCAGAGCAGTAAAAGAACAAGCACAACATGAACATTACAAATCAGCAATCACTGACCACTGCAAAAGGGAAAACCACATCATGGACCGGGAGAAGGGCAGGGTCATCCGCACAGAAGAGAACAAACAACAGCGCTGGATCAGAGAGGCCATTGAGATCTGCAAGCGAGGCATAAAAACCATGAACAGAGACAAGGGAGCCTTCATCCTCTCTACCACCTGGACCAGCATCTTGGCGGAGTGAACGGACAGCGGGGGGCGTGACTTGCCTTCATTCTTGTGACAGGTAAGTCACGCCCTCATGGAACATCAGCTGATAAAGACGGGTCACAAGACACCATCATGTGACACTCTGAAGAAGGCGAAAGACTTTTGTATTGTGACATGCTCAAGGCCTAAACACTCATCCGAGCAAATATAAGGTAGATTTTGTTAACCTGCCCGGAGAAAAACATCAACAAAAATAATTTGTATTTGTTTTAACCAGTTGGTGGCGCTACCACTGCGATCAAAAATAAGTTGGCAGCCGTCTTCAGGGCCTGAATATCCTCAAATGTGAAAAATTTCGAGAAGATGGATCATCTGAATCATTTTGCAGGAACTTTTGTTGCCACGGAGAATAATCAGACTCTGCGGCACCGTAATAGCCACGCCCTTCGAAGGAAAGTCACAAAAATAGGGATAGAGTAAGATCAATGTCTTGAGTCTTTTCTAGCCAATTTTCAATCAGATTCGTTAAAAGGGCACCGTGCAGTACGTCAAAATGTAAAAAATGATATTGATTGGCGCAAGGTGTATAACTGAATATAAACATATAGATGTCTTCAGGTACAGACTCTTTATGTACATGTGAAGTTTTGGATTTTTAGCAGCATGTGCAGGAGAGTTATTAAGCATTTTGTCCATTGCGGCGAAAGAAATCTTAAGTGAAAACTTTGAAGCCCCGCCCCTGTCATATAGTATTTCGGAAACAAAAAATTTTAGCCCCAGTGTTTGTCCCAGGTCTTCAGATGCTACAGACAGAATTTTAAGGCAATCAGATGAAGCCTTTAGGATCAGGGTGCAAAAGAATGACCCCTGTAAACATGCAAAAAAGGGCAAAAGTCGGACTTTCAAAAATTCATAACTCACTTCCTGTTCATATTAGACGTTAAAATATCAAATTTTTCGCCATGCCCGATGAGACTGCCAAGTTTGGTGAGTTTTTGTGCATTTTTCGGGGGTCAAAAATGCGATCGAACAATCAGAAAAATAATAATAATAATAATTTCTACAAAAACAATAGGGACTTCGCAGCGGTCGCTGCTCAGGCCCTAATAATAATAATAATAATAATATTATTAATAATAAAAGTAATAATATTTTCTACAAAAACAATAGGGACCTCGCAGCCGTCGCAGCTCGGGCCCTAATAACAATTTCTAGAAAAACAATAGGGACCTCGCAGCGGTCACTGCTCGGGCCCTAATAATAATAATAAAAATAATAATAATTTCCACAAAAACAATGGGGACCTCGTAGCGGTCGCTGCTCGGGCCCTAATAATAATTTCTTCAAAAACAATAGGGACCTCGCCGCCGTCGCTGCTCGGGCCCCAATAATAATTTCTACACAAAGTCCATTGTGGTGACCCGCCCCCTTTTAAGTAAATTAAAAATGGCCGACTTCCTGTAAAACCTAGCTCATTGCTCCAAGAGACTTTTTTGTAGGTCTTGGTCTTATACATACAGTGAACCCTCGCTACTTCGCGGTTCACCTTTCGCGGGTTCAGTGCTTCGCGGGTCTAAAAAATATTCGGGGGCATTGTAGTTTCGCCGAGCGGCACGACGGGGCGCTGGAGCAGTTAGACGGCCGGCGTGCGCCGAAGAAGAGCGTGGGCGAAGAGGAGAGTGGACGAAGAAGAGCACGTTCCCCCGGACACGATCGGTGGCGACGTTTCGCGCGGTTTGAACCGTACCAGAGCTCCGGCCGGCGTGCGTGGCAGTTAAGCCGTAGAGGAACACCTTCCCCGGGCACGGGCGGTGCCAAGCGGCCCCTAAGTTTAACCGAATGGAAGCTCCGGAGGAGGAGGGCATGCTCGCGTCACAGTAAGCCGAAGAGGAGCACCTTCCCCGGGCACGGGCGGTTCCAAGCGGCCCCTAAGGTTAACCGAATGGAAGCTCCGGAGGAGGAGGGCATGCTCGCGTCACAGTAAGCCGAAGAGGAGCACCTTCCACGGGCACGGGCGGTTCCAAGCGGCCCCTAAGTTTAACCGAATGGAAGCTCCGGAGGAGGAGGGGATGCTCGCGTCACAGTAAGCCGAAGAGGAGCACCTTCCCCGGGCACGGGCGGTTTCAAGCGGCCCCTAAGTTTAACTGAATGGAAGCTCCGGAGGAGGAGGGTATGCTCGCGTCACAGTAAGCCGAAGAGGAGCACCTTCCCCGGGCACGGGCGGTGCCAAGCGGCCCCTAAGTTTAACCGAATGGAAGTTCCGGGGGAGGAGGGCGGGCGTGTGTCACAGTTAAGCCGAATTGGAGCACCTCTTCCGCCCGGGCACGAGCGGAGCGCGAGGCTGTCAGTTATGAATGAATAAATGAATAAATAAATAAAGAATGCCACCTTTCATTTCACAGGGCACACCGGACGGCGTACCAGCAGGTAAAAGTCGGAGTAATTAAATAAATACAAAAAGAATGGCTGGGGAATTAAAAAATAATATGTTTTAATAATAATTTGTTTTTTTTTGTTGTAACATGAATTTCACTCTCTCTCTCCCCGTATATATATATATATATATATATATATATATATATATATATATATATATTTATAAATTTGCTCGGCCTGATGTGTGTGTAAAGTTTCACGAGTTGTCGTTCATATTTACAACCTCATAATCAGCGTTGTTTTATTGCCGAACAGTGCAATGCCACTCCCACAACCTTTCACGAAAAAGGACGAATTTCGTATTGTGACATCCTCATGGCCGAAACAGTAATCCGAGCATATATGAGGGCGACCTTGTTGAGTTGCACGGAGAAAAACATCCAAGAAAATAACTTGTATTAGCTTTTACCAGTTGGTGGCGCTACTACTACGATGAAAAATAAGTTGGTAGAAGTCTTCAGGGCTGAAGTATCCTCAAATGTGTACAACTTCGAGAAGATAGGATCATCTGAGTCATGTTGCCGGAGCTTTTGTTGTCACAAAGTACAATCGGACTTTTCAGCACCGTAATAGCCACGCCTTTTGCCAAAACGTCACAAAATTCGGCAGAGAGTAAGATCATTGTCTTGAGTCTTTTCTGACTAATTTTCAGTCGGATTCGTCAGAAGGGCACCGTGCAGTACGTGAAAATTAAAATAAAAACAAATTTTTGATTCCACTTGGCGGCGCTGTGTGTAAAACAAAATAATAACATTAAGATGTCTTCAGGTCGGGACGTTTTATTTACAGGTGAAGGTTTGGATTTTTAGGAGCATGTGCAGGGGAGTTATTAAGCATTCATTTATTTGTATTAGGTTCATTTTGTCTTCTTATTATTGATATTTGACTGATTCATTAAAAGCAGACATTTATGTTTTAGGTTAATTTTTTACCTGACATGTTTCGGCGAGTCTTTCGCCTTCTTCAGAGTGTCGCATGATGGTGTCTTGAGACCAGTCTTTATCAGCTGATGTTCCATGAGGGTGTGACTTACCTGTCAAAAAAATTAAAAAATCAGAGCAGTAAAAGAACAAGCACAACATGAACATTACAAATCAGCAATCACTGACCACTGCAAAAGGGAAAACCACATCATGGACCGGGAGAAGGGCAGGGTCATCCGCACAGAAGAGAACAAACTACAGCGCTGGATCAGAGAGGCCATTGAGATCTGCAAGCGAGGCATAAAAACCATGAACAGAGACAAGGGAGCCTTCATCCTCTCTACCACCTGGAGCAGCGTCTTGGCGGAGTGAATGGACAGCGGGGGGCGTGACTTGCCTTCATTCTTGTGACAGGTAAGGCACGCCTTCATGGAACATCAGCTGATAAAGACAGGTCACAAGACACCATCACAGGGTTCGAAGTTAACTTTAAAAACTGCTTGCCCATAGGGCAAGTGCCACTAAAATTTGCCTTGCCCGAGTGGCCAAATTACTTGCCCAACTTGGGCAAGTGACAATTTTTTTTCTCTTGCCCTGAGTGACTTTTTGTATGACAAAGTGTCTAATTACAAATTGCATGAATTTTTTGTTCGGACAGTTCCCGCCTAGAAAGAATTAAAAATACGTTACAATCATAAGGGTTGCTTATAGAAAAATGTATCATGTATTAACACATTAATTAGGTGTCTGCTGACCCAGGATTATGTTATTGTTATGTTATGTTATATATGAAAGAGAATGTGGAATGACACTGAACGATGGAAGGTGGAAGGATGTGGAAAGATTGTGAATGACATTGAATGATTTGGAATGACACTGAAAGATTTTGAATAATACTGAATGACACTGAATGAAGTAAAACTTTCTGGGAACGGGCCAATTCAAGATAGCTGCCGCACTGTGGGGGAGGCTTTGGTACCAAATTTGGAAAGAGACCCAAACGGTTGGGTCCATTTTATATCAGTGTGGGGGTGAAACGTTGGTCTCGGCGGAGCTGTCTGAATATTGGAGAAGTTAGAAGACAAAGTAAAACAGAACAATTAAAATCACTCTTCAAATACATATTGTTTGGTGGGCAGAGCATGATTTACAGCTCACCATTTTATTGCATGCACCAAGCATGTTATACATTTTTCTGTCCATGGGATGGCGTAGTCAAGAAAAATGAAGCATCTCGAAGCCCATTCGTGTGTGAAGTATTTCCCTGCAGGGCTTGGCTGCTTTATGGGGCTTCATTTTGCCATCACTAGTTTTAGATAGTTTTAATTTTTGAAAGAGCATTTTTGTTTTAGTATTAAGGTAGGCCAGAAATGGAATGAAATGCAGAGATAGAAATGACATAGGAAAAATTTGGCTAGAAGGGCTATAATTTTCATTAAAGCAGAGAAGAAAATAGAAACTACAAAAAACATTGATGTGTACTTGTCCACTTTAAGGTAGAACTGGTTGAAGTGAAATGAGTCACAAGATTGGAAAAATAGGAAATAAAATAGAATTAACATGTTCATTTTTGTGATAAGAAATTTGTGATTAGGTGAAAAGGGGAAAAAAAAAGAGAATTACAGGCTTTTCAAATAAAACAACCTAATTTAAATTGGCCAACTTGTAAAATGGAAAAGAAAATTCTAAATTATGCACAGAAAGCATGAACGTGTTGGGCAGAAGGAAGGAAAAAGAAAAGAAAGAAAGGAGGAAGCAGTAAGTCTTGTTACAAAACATTAACTTTTCAGGACGAGTTGTGGTAGCAATGGAGGATCACGTGACGTAAAAAGTCAAACATAAAAGTGTGTGTAGAAGGAGTTCTACATCAACATGCGTTTTACTCATTAGGCCGTGATACACTGACAAAATTGGACTTCAATAGAATTAATAAGCACGGGCGAATTCAAACAAACGTCAAAACTTTAAAGGGGCGCATTGTCAGTGATAAGAAAGAGAAAAGATATTGCCAGACCACTTTTCTGTAAAAACTTTCCTTGGGACGCCTCGGTGACCCCCATTAAATCCCTGACCCTTCATAGATAAAGTTGAGGCCCAGTGCCTCTCAGGGCTGTAATTTATGTGGCAGAGAAAGGTCCAACAAGCCTTGGTAATCTTTAAAACAGTATCGTCATGGCCATGGAATGGGTTGTGTATGTTGGAACTTGTGAAGATACACTACAAGATTGTATCGACAAAGTATCTTAACGCACTACCAAATTATTATAAGCCATTTGAGCAAAACAGTGACTGCAAAAAATGACTTCATTAGCCTGGGTTACTGCAGGAACCAGGGCAAAATGAATTCATTTGCATATTTAGTCACAACAATTTGGATTTCGTGGCAGAGAACCACTTAGAGTGTGATTAAGAGCTTTCACTGCTGCTTTAAGGAATCAAAAAATTACATTCTTTTCCCACCACATTCACATTGCACGCCGGCCTAATTGTCACAGGGACACATTATACTGATAAGTTGCGGTGCATTTCAGCCCAGCGTCATTTTTTCCCCGCATCATCTAGGAGGCGCCACACGACTGTGGAGCCGTCCAAATTATCACCAAACCGCGACTTGACCTTCCTCCCGACTGGAGGAACTCAGACTTGTAACACAGACCAGGTGGGCATTCCAGACTGATAAGAAGTAAAAGTGTTTGAGAACCAAGGTCGCAGCCTGAAATCAAACTGACTTTTATGCGATGGGAGTACTAACATTGTGATACCAACGGATAAGAGATTGTTAGGATAAGCAGGAAGAGCGTAGGCGGGTGTGAGCTAATTAAAATTTGGGGTTTCCCATCTTGTATGAGTTGTATGGTTACAATGTGGACTGACAATCAAGATAAATGTTCATGCGTTCTGTCGACATTGGGCTTTAAAAACCACAACAGGAAAAGAAAAGTTGTGCATAAAGCACGTCTAAAATAGTTATTTGTGAACGCAAAATTCACTTAACAGAAAATGACACAATTACAATTGGAAACTGCCTCGCCTTTATATCGACACAGCGCAGCTAAAAGGGAAAATGAACACACCCCCACACGCAGAAAATCAACTTGACAATTTGATCCCACGCCAGGGAAAAAGGTACCAGTAATTGAACGCACACATTGGGAGAACAAAGGTGCAAACATTGCTGAGGACAGGATCAGCAAATTGGCAGATGGCAAATCCTGGCTGCCTAATTCATTGATTGGAAAAGTAATAAGAGTGACACACGAGCATAACCATGTGTCAAGAGAGGGGTAGTATGATATGAAATTGTTCCCACATACAGACTTTTCAACAAAAAACTTTTTTTTAGACAGTGTTATTTGTTTGAGATGCAATATTGTTTGGTTGTAATGCATATGTTTTCAAAATGGATTAAGTTGTTTCCGACAACATATGTTGATGCTAAAACAGTTGGAAAAAGTGTTGTGTAATCAAATTGTCAGGTTCAATCACCTAAGCATTCACTGAACATAGGCTAAATGAATGGAAGGAAGACAAGAGTTGATCTTTTACTCGCGAGGAGAACGAACGGAGGTGTGCTCAGTTACATCTCCAAATTCGTTCTGGAGCACACTCCGCCGAGCCCTCTATTTTATTAGGGAAGTCCCTAACAATACAATGTATTTGCACTAAGGGATGAAGGGGGGAGCACCAGCAGGAACATGTAAACATCTCAGACACAAGAGGAAAGACAGACATCAATGGCAGTCATCCACTGATTGAAAAGGCAGATATGCCCTTTTAGTGCTCTGGTACTAAAGTCTCAGTCCTTTTGTTTCAGAGGTGTGTCTCAGCACACCTCCTTTGATGTTGCAGACGTTGATCCAGTCTTCAGGCATCCGCTTCTCTGTGAAGTCTTCTCATCCATATGGTCAAACATGGGTCACGCTGTGGAACAATTCTTTTGCAATACTAATAGAGTAAAATATGGGATAAAATACATCTTCAACCTAACACAAATTATCCTGACATTTGGAATTTCAAGAAGTGATTTGAAGTGAAAATTATGCATTTGTGAATGATGTTGTAACAAGTGGGACAGTTGTTGCAAAATTGACTCAAAGCGTCATTGTGCATACAGTCTGCAGGACTTGTGGAACGCACTAATGGGACTGTTAAGGGCAGACTTATCAAGACAATGAGGGAAAAAAAGGAGACAATGACCAGACTGTGTTTCAATCACAGCAATGAGGATAGTGCCAGCCGAAGTTAGGACACTATCCCCTATCGACTCTCAGGTTCATCAGAACCACCAGCGACTGGCACATCAGTCCCAGTCCACATGGGAAACATGTTTTGACCAAAAAAAAAAAAAAAAAAAAAAAGACGCAATTACTGGTCAGTGTGTTCTGATCCACAGAGAAATCACGTCCGTGTGGGAGACCAACTCTTCTTCAAGGTGCTGAAACGACTTCGTTGGGACAAGTGAATGCTGAGATGGCCCTCGCCAGATGATTGCAGTGACCCCGACGGCAGCAAAGGTCGCGGGGCGTGGCAGCTGGATCCACCAGTTGCAGTACAAGCTTCTCCGGTTTCCAGCTAAAGGCCGAGCAACGCGAATCCCTCGAACAGGAGCCCACCTGAGTCACAATATCGGACCACACGCACATCGGAACCGCACAACCAGCCACAGATACGAATGTTGAAGCCACAGAACAAAAAGATTAGATATTGTTTGGAAATTAATGACGTACATAAAGAATTTTAGCCTTGATTGGAGAACATTACTGCATTTACATTTTTAATAAAATGAAACAATTATTGATGTTATGACCACTACGAAGAATTTGAAAGACAATATATCGGGATAATTATGGTTTTCATTTTTGTTATGTGTAGTCTGTTCATGTTGCATTATTCTTATGACAAAGATGATTATTAACTGCATGTTTGTTGCCCAAATGTACCATTACAACCTGATTGATGTTGAGAATGACGAATTCGAACTGGACAATGACAAACTCGAACTGGACACTGAAACCTAAATAACACATGGACCCTTTTGCCCCTGCCCCCACACATGCACACACATACACCACACACGAAGATCCGGGAGGTAAAGACGGCTGTCCCCTCCTACAACGAGGCAAGGGCCTCCATCAAGTCGCCGCAGAGACAAGCTCTGCGTGGAGACAAGCTCTGCGTGGAGACAGTTGTTATTTTTCACTAGGTATATTGAAGTTTTTTTTATGTTTTATTCCCAAGTGACCAACATACCATGAGAATCTCGTTCCACGCCGGAAGGGAGGAGGGGAATTTTGTCCCTACTGAGGGTTTTCGCCCCTCCACGGATGACCACACTGTTGTATGATTTCATTATGATGATCTGTCTTAAAGCCGTAAGGACATGATTTAAACCCACAAACGGGGGAATGTGAGATGGGATGAGGATATGTAAATAGTTTGTGTATTTCTAATCATGTTTTTATACACTATTTGTATCAGTTATAATTGCGCACACACACACAGACACTCACATTATTGCTTTAGCACACACGCGCACAACTGGAACACACGCACACACTTTAGTTTCGAATTCCTGACTGACTACTGTGGTTGATTGCTTCCTGCCTGCCTGCTAGAATTTCAGACAGACCTCCATTGTCTGCTTAGGTTGCTGATAAAAGACCGAACGGGTGGTAGAGAGTGAGAGAGAGTGCGCGAGATTGAACTGGCAAGACGCCTGCTTCACCTCCTGACTTCCTCTCCCATTCGCGAATGGTCAAAAACAAAACTCTAACTGGTTTGGTCTGGATTTATGCCACCTTCAGTCTAAAAATGGCGTCAGGACGTTTTAAACCTGACAGTTGCCTTGAGATCTCCGAGCTCGAACTGCCCTATTCCCACCTTGATCACAAGCTCCCATGAACCACTTGGACAGGGTTGCCTGTGTCCTTCTCGTTGATGTCCTTTGTGGCTCCATTCCTTTTCAGTGCTCCTAAAACAAAAAAGACAAGAAGTCAACTTAGTAAAGCTATTTAATGATTGTGAAACCTTATGGGACATGCTGAAATGTCTTCACACCACAATCCCTTAAAAAAAAAAAAAATATATATATATATATTACCGTATAGAACATCAGAAAAAGGCAGGTCTCGGCGCTTGTTCTTGCTACGATGTCCAAAGAGATTGTACTTCAGAGACAGAGGATTTGTCATGATGAACGCCATCATTGTTCTGACACTATCGTCCAATCCACCAATACCTGCAACCATTATAACATGGGTGTCACTCGATCCAGATAATCATCACACACTTAAAAATATTTTGGCAGTTAAACTGGGTATGATAAACGTCACAGGAAAGGAATTGTCGATTAAGTGAACAGCTTCGGTAACGCCATATACACTCAAAGGGCAAGAGCCCAACATTCTACCAAAATGATTATGATTAGGGAGGTAACGATTCACTCTAGCCCCGATTCGATTTTTGATTTTCAGTTCCCGATTTCGATTCGATATTTTAATTGTTTTAAGTTGCTGCCACGTTTGTCTCTGTGCGCTCGTGTGATGCTGCAGCGATCCACAAACAAAATATGTCTATACGTCTTGTGCATTTTGAATGGAACCAAAAAACAATACACGATGCCAAATTGTACTATTATTATGAAACTGCCTATGAGTAGTAAAAGAAATACTTGTAAAAATATTTCACATTTTTAGAGCCCCAATACATTCTTTTAAATATAGAAGGGACTGAAATCATGTGAAAATTGAGTCTTTTTCTCAGTTTCCGACTTGGGGTGAACACATTCGGCTTATCATAGTTGCAGTTGACCATCTTGAACTCTGAAGTCTTTCAACTCGGCCTTCCGAATCAGGGTTTTAGAGGTGGGGCTATTTAGTGATACAGTAGGATGGTTTGATCTCTGTAGCTCCAGAATCAGGAATGTACTGGGACTGGGGTTCCTACTTGGGTTTAGGGTACCTAATTTTATATTTCAAGAAATTAAATAATTATTTATAATTTTGAAGATAATACATTAAAATTTCATCATTTTCATACCTGCATTAGATCCTGCAGTAGACTCACAGACTCAACACGTTGGACGTACTCAAGGACCTTCTGCAGCGCCTCTCTTGGTTAGGAAGCTTTTTCTCTGTGACAATCCATGGGGAGGTGTAGATGGTACTTCGTCATCACAGGCTTCAGACTCGTCACTTGAGAAAACATCCCTGCAATGGATGCATAGACACTTGGGCATGAATGTCATTTAACAACAAAAGCTAGAACAAAAAGCTTTGCATTTAAAAGAATACATCTGTGATGGGGAAGCCAGGTTAAAGTGTTAATTTTATAATTATGTAATTAGCTGCAGGTTAGTCTAGTGAAGGTGTAATCACTTCTATTTTGGAGCATAGCTTTTGCTCTGTCCAATCATTGCCTCACCGGCTGAAACCCACATTCGGGTATTTTACAAACCAAAAACTTAAATACCTGTACAGCTCTCATTTTTAACTTATTTTCTCTAACCTTTACCCACAAAATTTGAATATTCAAAATAAAAGTACACAAAGAAGTCACAATTTTTCCACATTAGTTACTTACGTAGTTCCTCTCAAATGCAGCTCAACACTGCATTGAATTAGAGCTTGATAAGCCTAAACACAAAACATACAAAGCACATTGTGGCATGATTCTGAATGAGCCAATCTAGCATTTCAACATCTGTTCAACTGTTGGAACTATTATCTGACTCTATTAACCAACATTCATCCAACAATTATGCGCGCTCGTTTTGGACACTGCATTGAATTAGAGCTTGATAAACCCACACACAAAACATACAAAGCACATTGTGGCATGATTCTGAATGAGCCAATCTAGCATTTCAATATCTGTTCAACTTTCATCTTGAATTTCTATTATTTAAATAACAGGCAACATTCAACAGTTAATATGTTTTGCTTTACTTACCCAAATCAAACACATCACAAAAAAGCCTTAAATGAGCTAGTGGAGTAGATTGTATTAATTTGAGTGAAAGCTTAAGTCTTTTGGAGAATTTTGGAGAGAGATCGAGGGACACTGTGTTTAGCGTCGTAGGCCCAATGCTAACAATATGTAGCTCGTTGTAAAGGTCCTCATAAAAATAAATAAAACACACAACGCTTATCAGTATTATTAAAAGGGTGATTATAATGTACTTAAGTTTTCCCCAAAATAATTCGAGTACGTACGTTGTTGATATACCCTCTGTGTTCTCGTCACTTATCATTTTAGCATACTGTGTTTTAGCTAACGCACCAAGCAGTTTTCCAACAGAGGCAACCTTGAAAAATTACAAAACACATTGTAAAGTAAGTCTAAAAAATGAGAGCCAGACATTTACCCAAGATTAATTAATTAATTCAATTATCGTTCGGGACTCACCGTGCTTTCAGCTCTTCTGCCGCACCTCAAAGACCGCGTAGCTTGCATTCGCTCCTTTTCTCACAGTTTGAATATGCTGCCTTCAAAAGAATCTGTAATTTTGACAACTCCGAATTGAATCTACAAAAATCAAGCAATAAGGTAGAAATAACTTCAAATATACTTTGAATAAAGATCTTTCACAGCATACAGAATTAATAAAATAACATTAATTAATAATGTTGATTTTGTTTATTTAAAAAAAAGTAACTGTGTTGACTGTTGGATGTGGCTGACAATGCTGGACCTGCCTTGTCAAATAGTTCATAGATGACAATCTTAGCTGTCTGGTATATTATAAAATGTTATCTTGTCCCTTAAGGGTTATTAAGTCACAGTTGGGGGTACATGTAAATTCACAAAATATAACGTCCAGCCTTGTTAAATTTAGCATAGATAAATACATGAATTTAATTTTAATAAATCAATCAATCCTCTGTACTGCTTCTTGTCCTCACAAGGGTCCCCGGGAGTGCTGGAGCCTATCCCAGCTGTCTTCGGGCAGTCGACAGGGTACACCCTGAACTGGTTGCCAGTCAATCGCAGGGCACACAGAGACAAGCAACCATCCGCTCTCACACTCAGACCTTGGACCAGTGACCAATCAACCTATCATGGATGTTTTTGGAAAGTGGGAGGAAACCGGCGAAAACCCTAGCAGGCACAGGGAGAACCTTGCACTTCTGTACTGTGATGCGGACTTGCTAACCAGTCCGCCACCGTGCCGCTTGTTCTAAAGAGTCCCAGAAAATAAAAACACCCGTCCATTAGTCAAAAGCGGAAAAAGTCCAACAACAACCCGACCATAATTTGCATTGTTCCATAAGTTAAATCAATGTCAAACCTAATAAAAGCTGACTTCTGGTCCTCAAAAATCCTACACTTATTTTAGTCCTTTCACAATCTCGCAGCATAGGCTCCATGGCCATGTCTCTATCGTTTTGGCATCCATTGAATAGTTCTACTGAGAATAGTCTTCGGGTGGTTACTATTAGCATAGCATGCATTAAATATCAAAAAGGCTCCAGAACAAATTTTCAAACCCATGCCCGCTTAGCTCATCTATAACCCATAACAGGACCCAGACATGGTTGACCAGCTCTAACCTATGCCCACTTATCCCACACATAACCCAAACAGGACCGATAAATGGTGACCACTTCTAACCCATGCCCACTTAGCCCACACATAACCCAAATAGGACCCAGACATGGTTGACCAGCTCTAACCCATGCCCACTTGGCCCATATACAGCCCATATGAGACCCTCACATGGTTGACCAGTTCTAACCCATGCCCACTTAGCCCACACATAACCCAAATAGGACCTATAAATGGTTTCAGTAGTAGATTCAGTAGTTTTTATCATTACAGCATTTTCCCCTCTGTATAATGGACAGACATTAGGAGTCTTTCCTTACACTTAGATACGTTTATACTGTGTATATTTGCATGCTTTTTATGAATGTCTGCTGCTAATGTTATACATTAACGGCTACATTACGCCGCCGACTCTGTGTGAGCTATATCTTTGCTGCTGTAACACCTCAAATTTCCCCATTGTGGGACTAATAAAGGACATCTTTATCTTTATCTTTACCAGTTCTAACCCATGCCCACTTAGCCCATACACAACCCGTATTGCACCCACAACATTTGCCCAGTTTAAGCCCATGCCCACCAATCCCAGATGGCGCCCACATGGAACCCTGTACCATTGCCCACTTCTAGCCCATTCCCACTTGGTACCCAGGAATCCCGCATTTACCCCATTTGGGGCCCAGTTGGACATGTTGGCTGGGTACAGTACTTTTATTCTTGCAGTATTTTTATCATTGCAGTATTTTCAATCATTCAGTATTTTTTTTTATCATTGCAGCGTTTTTATTTATTTCCCCTCTGAACCATAGACAGGCATTAGGAGTGTTTCCTTACACTTGTATATGTTGTGGGCTGTAAGTGTGTATATACATGGGGATCTGTGTATATACGTATATACTGTGTATATTTGCATGCTTTTTATGAATGCCTGCTGCCAATGTTATACATTAACGGCTACATTACGTCGGTGCCACTGTGTGATGTATATCTTTGCTGCTGTAACACTGCAAATGTCCCCGTTATGGGACAATTAAAAGACATCTTTATCTTTAGAAATTGAAGATTCACTTGCGAGGCCATTTTCAACACGGACCTTTCAAGAGAAGCTATATCGTCCAACACTCGGTCAGTGCTGTCTAAGTGCTTTTCTGTATATTGTTTGTCCACCCGTGGTGTCATAAATTATGGTATTATGAGGGGGATTTATTCAAGTAGGACGAAGTAGGACTTCATTGAAGGCCCAGGTGTGAAATGCATGGCCCTCCACTGGTTCAAATAATATCTAAAACTAAATTACCAGTTACATGTGCAATTTCAATATTCAACAATTATCTCAACAAAAAAGGACAATCTGAATTTTTTTTAAATGCACATTAAAACAGAAAAGCCATTTCCGGGTATTTTACAATTCAGTCTTCATTGGGGAAAAAACATTCAACAATTTGCTTTTCTTATTTAATACATATTTCAGCACAGCAGGTGGCGGACAAGCACCTTAAAACGTCATTCGCCTACACAAGGAAGAAGAACATGCCCGAGGCGCTCCCGTGTCCTCGTCTTTCGGTCAACCTGAGAATAATGTTCTTGAGGATTAAAGTTTATAAATGTAAGTATGATGTGATTTTTTATTTTATTTTATGTTGTTGAACAGTGTTTTTGTTTATTTTATAATTTCGTCATTAAAAGGCTGTGGCGGTTGGAGAGTCAGCTTCGTGTTAGGGCGTGTTAAAGATCCCGATACCCACACTACACCCTCATTGAAGTATATACGAGTAAAATTATTCGAGCGCGCAGCCAAAGTATATTGTTCACTATTATTTGCGGACTTAACCAAAATCCCATTGAACTGGCGATGTTCGGTGGAATTCTTGTGCCCATGCTGAAAAAAATTATACACACAGCGCCGCCAAGTGGAATCAAAAATTTTTTTTAATTTTAATTTTCACTGCACTGCACGGTGCCCTTTTGACGAATCCGACTGAAAATTAGTCAGAAAAGACTCACTTACTCTCTGCCGAATTTTGTGACGTTTTGGCAAAAGGCGTGGCTATTACGGTGCTGAAAAGTCCGATTGTACTCTGTGGCAACAAAAGCTCCGGCAACATTACTCAGATGATACTATCTTCTCGAAGTTGTACACATTTGAGGATACTTCAGCCCTGAAGACATCCACCAACTTATTTTTCATCGTAGTAGTAGCGCCACCAACTGGTAAAAGCTAATACAAGTTATTTTTTTGGATGTTTTTCTCCGTGCAACTCAACAAGGTCGCCCTCATATATGCTCGGATGACTGTTTCGGCCATGAGGATGTCACAATACGAAATTCATCCTTTTTCGTGAAAAGTTGTGGGCAATAAAACAACGCTGATTATGAGGTTCTAAATATGAACGACAACTCGTGAAACTTTACACACACATCAGGCAGAGCAAATTTATCAATATTTTATACGTTAGTTGTGCAGCTATTTTGAAATGGCTCGCCATGGCCCTCGAGAAATGTTAAAAAAAGCAGCCCTGGTTGAGTGTTTCACCTCGCTTTTTGTAAATTTTATGGAGTACAGTGAACCCTCGGTTATCGCGGTTAATGGGGACCGAGACCACCCGCGAAAACTGAAAATCCGCGAAGTAGCGGCGCACCTTCAAAAATGCTTAAAAAAAAATACAATATATATAATAAATATATATATATATATATACGGGGAGAGAGAGAGAGAGTGAAATTCATGTTATAACAAAAAAAACAAATTATTATTAAAACGTATTATTTTTTTATTCCCCAGCCATTCTTTTTGTATTTATTTAATTACTCAGACTTTTACCTGCTGGTACGCCGTCTGGTGTGCCCTGTGAAATGAAAGGTGCCATTCTTTATTTATTTATTCATTTATTCATTCATAACTGACAGCTTCGCGCTCCGCTCGTGCCCGGGCGGAAGAGGTGCTCCAATTCGGCTTAACTGTGACACACGCCCACCCTCCTCCCCCGGAGCTTCCATTCGGTTAAACTTAGGGGCCGCTTGGCACCGCCCGTGCCCGGGGAAGGTGCTCCTCTTCGGCTTACTGTGACGCGAGCATGCCCTCCTCCTCCGGAGCTTCCATTCGGTTAAACTTAGGGGCCGCTTGGAACCGCCCGTGGCCGGGGAAGGTGCTCCTCTTCGGCTTACTGTGACGCGAGCATGCCCTCCTCCTCCGGAGCTTCCATTCGGTTAAACTTAGGGGCCGCTTGGAACCGCCCGTGCCCGGGGAAGGTGCTCCTCTTCGGCTTACTGTGACGCGAGCATGCCCTCCTCCTCCGGAGCTTCCATTCGGTTAAACTTAGGGGCCGCTTGGCACCGCCCGTGCCCGGGGAAGGTGCTCCTCTACGGCTTAACTGCCACGCGAGCATGCCCTCCTCCTCCGGAGCTTCCAATCGGTTAAACTTAGGGGCCGCTTGGCACCGCCCGTGCCCGGGGAAGGTGCTCCTCTACGGCTTAACTGCCACGCACGCCGGCCGGAGCTCTGGTACTGTCCGAACCGCGCGAAACGTCGCCACCGATCGTGTCCGGGGGAACGTGCTCTTCTTCGTCCACTCTCCTCTTCGCCCACGCTCTTCTTTGGTGCACGCCGGCCGTCTAACCGCTCCAGCGCCCCGTCGTGCCGCTCGGCGAAACTACAATGCCCCCGAATATTTTTTAGACCCGCGAAGCACTGAACCCGCGAAAGGTGAACCGCCAAGTAGCGAGGGTTCACTGTTTGTATAAGACCAAGACCTACAAAAAAGACTCTTGGAGCAATGAGCTAGGTTTTACAGGAAGTCGGCCATTTTGAATTTACTTAAAAGGGGGCGGGTCACCACAATGGACTTTGTGTAGAAATTATTATTGGGGCCCGAGCAGCGACCGCGGCGAGGTCCCTATTGTTTTTGTAGAAATTATTATTAGGGCCCGAGCAGCGACCGCTACGAGGTCCCCATTGTTTTTGTGGAAATTATTATTATTATTATTATTAGGGCCCGAGCAGTGACCTGTTTATTTTTTTTAAGCATTTTTGAAGGTGCGCCGCTACTTCGCGGATTTTCAGTTTTCGCGGGTGGTCTCGGTCCCCGTTAACCGCGATAACCGAGGGTTCACTGTACTCCATAAAATTTACAAAAAGCGAGGTGAAACACTCAACCAGAGCTGCTTTTTTTAACATTTCTCGAGGGCCATGGCGAGCCATTTCAAAAAAGCTGCACAACTAACGTATAAAATATTGATAAATTTGCTCGGCCTGATGTGTGTGTAAAGTTTTACAAGTTGTCGTTCATATTTAGAACCTCATAATCAGCTTTGTTTTGTTGCCGAACAGTGCAATGCCACTCCCACAACTTTTCATGAAAAAGGACGAATTTCGTATTGTGACATCCTCATGGCCGAAACAGTCATCCGAGCATATATGAGGGCGACCTTGTTGAGTTGCACGGAGAAAAACATCCAAGAAAATAACTTGTATTAGCTTTTACCAGTTGGTGGCGCTACTACTACGATGTAAAATAAGTTGGTAGATGTCTTCAGGGCTGAAGTATCCTCAAATGTGTACAACTTCGAGAAGATAGGATCATCTGAGTCATGTTGCCGGAGCTTTTGTTGCCACAGAGTACAATCGGACTTTTCAGCACCTTAATAGCCACGCCTTTTGCCAAAACGTCACAAAATTCGGCAGAGAGTAAGATCATTGTCTTGAATCTTTTCTGACTCATTTTCAGTCGGATTCGTCAAAAGGGCACCGTGCAGTACGTGAAAATTAAAATAAAAACAAATTTTTGATTCCACTTGGCGGCACTGTGTGTATAACAAAATAATAACATTAAGATGTCTTCAGGTCGGGACGTTTTATTTACAGGTGAAGGTTTGGATTTTTAGGAGCATGTGCAGGGGAGTTATTAAGCATTCATTTATTTGTATTAGGTTCATTTTGTCTTCTTATTATTGATATTTGACTGATTCATTAAAAGCAGACAATTATGTTTTAGGTTAATTTTTTACCTGACATGTTTCGGCGAGTCTTTCGCCTTCTTCAGAGTGTCGCATGATGGTGTCTTGAGCTGATGTTCCATGAGGGTGTGACTTACCTGTCAAAACAATGAAAAAATCAGAGCAGTAAAAGAACAAGCACAACATGAACATTACAAATCAGCAATCACTGACCACTGCAAAAGGGAAAACCACATCATGGACCGGGAGAAGGGCAGGGTCATCCGCACAGAAGAGAACAAACAACAGCGCTGGATCAGAGAGGCCATTGAGATCTGCAAGCGAGGCATAAAAACCATGAACAGAGACAAGGGAGCCTTCATCCTCTCTACCACCTGGACCAGCATCTTGGCGGAGTGAACGGACAGCGGGGGGCGTGACTTGCCTTCATTCTTGTGACAGGTAAGTCACGCCCTCATGGAACATCAGCTGATAAAGACGGGTCACAAGACAGCATCATGTGACACTCTGAAGAAGGCGAAAGACTTTCGTATTGTGACATGCTCAAGGCCTAAACACTCATCCGAGCAAATATAAGGTAGATTTTGTTCACCTGCCCGGAGAAAAACATCAACGAAAATAATTTGTATTTGTTTTAACCAGTTGGTAGCACTACCACTGCGATCAAAAATAAGTTGGCAGCCGTCTTCAGGGCCTGAATATCCTCAAATGTGAAAGATTTCCAGAAGATGGATCATCTGAATCATTTTGCAGGAACTTTTGTTGCCACGGAGAATAATCAGACTCTGCGGCACCGTAATAGCCACGCCCTTTGAAGGAAAGTCGTAAAAATAGGGATAGAGTAAGATCAATGTCTTGAGTCTTTTCTAGCCAATTTTCAATCGGATTCGTTAAAAGGGCACCGAGCAGTACGTCAAAATGTAAAAATTGATATTGATTGGCGCAAGGTGTATAACTGAATATAAACATATAGATGTCTTCAGGTACCGACTCTTTATGTACATGTGAAGTTTTGGATTTTTAGCAGCATGTGCAGGAGAGTTATTAAGCATTTTGTCCATTGCGGCGAAGGAAATCTTAAGTGAAAACTTTGAAGCCCCGCCCCCGTCATATAGTATTTCGGAAACAAAAAATTTTAGCCCCAGTGTTTGTCCCAGGTCTTAAGATGCTCCAGACAGAACTTTAAGGCAATCAGATGAAGCCTTTAGGATCAGGGTGCAAAAGAATGACCCCTGTAAACATGCAAAAAAGGGCAAAAGTCGGACTTTCAAAAATTCATAACTCACTTCCTGTTCATATTAGACGTTAAAAAATATAAAATTTTTCGCCATGCCCGATGAGACTGCCAAGTTTGGTGAGTTTTTGTGCATGTTTCGGGGGTCAAAAATGCGATCGAACAATCGGAAAAATAATAATAATACTAATTTCTACAAAAACAATAGGGAATTCGCAGCGGTCGCTGCTCAGGCCCTAATAATAATAATAATAATAATAATAATAATAATAAAAGTAATAATATTTTCGACAAAAACAATAGGGACCTCGCCGTGGTCGCTGCTCGGGCCCCAATAATAATTTCTACACAAAGTCCATTGTGGTGACCCGCCCCCTTTTAAGTAAATTCAAAATGGCCGACTTCCTGTAAAACCTAGCTCATTGCTCCAAGAGACTTTTTTGTAGGTCTTGGTCTTATACATACAGTGAACCCTCGCTACTTCGCGGTTCACCTTTCGCGGGTTCAGTGCTTCGCGGGTCTAAAAAATATTCGGGGGCATTGTAGTTTCGCCAAGCGGCACGACGGGGCGCTGGAGCGGTTAGACGGCCGGCGTGCGCCGAAGAAGAGCGTGGGCGAAGAGGAGAGTGGACGAAGAAGAGCACGTTCCCCCGGACACGATCGGTGGCGACGTTTCGCGCGGTTCGGACCGTACCAGAGCTCCGGCCGGCGTGCGTGGCAGTTAAGCCGTAGAGGAGCACCTTCCCCGGGCACGGGCGGTGCCAAGCGGCCCCTAAGTTTAACCGAATGGAAGCTCCGGAGGAGGAGGGCATGTTCGCGTCACAGTAAGCCGAAGAGGAGCACCTTCCCCGGGCACGGGCGGTTCCAAGCGGCCCCTAAGTTTAACCGAATGGAAGCTCCGGAGGAGGAGGGCATGCTCGCGTCACAGTAAGCCGAAGAGAAGCCCCTTCCCCGGGCACGGGCGGTTCCAAGCGGCCCCTAAGTTTAACCGAATGGAAGCTCCGGAGGAGGAGGGCATGCTCGCGTCACAGTAAGCCGAAGAGGAGCACCTTCCCCGGGCACGGCGGTGCCAAGCGGCCCCTAAGTTTAACCGAATGGAAGCTCCGGGGGAGGAGGGCGGGCGTGTGTCACAGTTAAGCCGAATTGGAGCACCTCTTCTGCCCGGGCACGAGCGGAGCGCGAGGCTGTCAGTTATGAATGAATAAATGAATAAATAAATAAAGAATGCCACCTTTCATTTCACAGGGCACACCGGACGGCGTACCAGCAGGTAAAAGTCGGAGTAATTAAATAAATACAAAAAGAATGGCTGGGGAATAAAAAAATAATACGTTTTAATAATAATTTGGTTTTTTTGTTATAACATGAATTTCACTCTCTCTCTCTCTCTCCCCCCGTATATATATATATATATATATATATATATATATATATATATATATTTATATATTTATTATATATATTGTATTTTTTTTTAAGCATTTTTGAAGGTGCGCCGCTACTTCGCGGATTTTCAGTTTTCGCGGGTGGTCTCGGTCCCCATTAACCGCGATAACCGAGGGTTCACTGTACTCCATAAAATTTACAAAAAGCGAGGTGAAACACTGAACCAGAGCTGCTTTTTTTTTAACATTTCTCGAGGGCCATGGCGAGCCATTTAAAAAAAGCTGCACAACTAACGTATAAAATATTGATAAATTTGCTCGGCCTGATGTGTGTGTAAAGTTTTACGAGTTGTCGTTCATATTTAGAACCTCATAATCAGCTTTGTTTTATTGCCGAACAGTGCAATGCCACTCCCACAACTTTTCACGAAAAATCACGAATTTCGTATTGTGACATCCTCATGGCCGAAACAGTCATCCGAGCATATATGAGGGCGACCTTGTTGAGTTGCACGGAGAAAAACATCCAAGAAAATAACTTGTATTAGCTTTTACCAGTTGGTGGCGCTACTACTACGATGTAAAATAAGTTGGTAGATGTCTTCAGGGCTGAAGTATCCTCAAATGTGTACAACTTCGAGAAGATAGGATCATCTGAGTCATGTTGCCGGAGCTTTTGTTGCCACAGAGTACAATCGGACTTTTCAGCACCTTAATAGCCACGCCTTTTGCCAAAACGTCACAAAATTCGGCAGAGAGTAAGATCATTGTCTTGAGTCTTTTCTGACTAATTTTCAGTCGGATTCGTCAAAAGGGCACCGTGCAGTACGTGAAAATTAAAATAAAAACAAATTTTTGATTCCACTTGGCGGCACTGTGTGTATAACAAAATAATAACATTAAGATGTCTTCAGGTCGGGACGTTTTATTTACAGGTGAAGGTTTGGATTTTTAGGAGCATGTGCAGGGGAGTTATTAAGCATTCATTTATTTGTATTAGGTTCATTTTGTCTTCTTATTATTGATATTTGACTGATTCATTAAAAGCAGACAATTATGTTTTAGGTTAATTTTTTACCTGACATGTTTCGGCGAGTCTTTCGCCTTCTTCAGAGTGTCGCATGATGGTGTCTTGAGACCCGTCTTTATCAGCTGATGTTCCATGAGGGTGTGACTTACCTGTCAAAAAAATGAAAAATCAGAGCAGTAAAAGAACAAGCACAACATGAACATTACAAATCAGCAATCACTGACCACTGCAAAAGGGAAAACCACATCATGGACCGGGAGAAGGGCAGGGTCATCCGCACCGAAGAGAACAAACAACAGCGCTGGATCAGAGAGGCCATTGAGATCTGCAAGCGAGGCATAAAAACCATGAACAGAGACAAGGGAGCCTTCATCCTCTCTACCACCTGGAGCAGCATTTTGGCGGAGTGAACGGACAGCGGGGGGCGTGACTTGCCTTCATTCTTGTGACAGGTAAGTCACGCCCTCATGGAACATCAGCTGATAAAGACGGGTCACAAGACACCATCATGTGACACTCTGAAGAAGGCGAAAGACTTTCGTATTGTGACATGCTCAAGGCCTAAACACTCATCCGAGCAAATATAAGGTAGATTTTGTTCACCTGCCCGGAGAAAAACATCAACGAAAATAATTTGTATTTGTTTTAACCAGTTGGTGGCGCTACCACTGCGATCAAAAATAAGTTGGCAGCCGTCTTCAGGGCCTGAATATCCTCAAATGTGAAAGATTTCCAGAAGATGGATCATCTGAATCATTTTGCAGGAACTTTTTTTGCCACGGAGAATAATCAGACTCTGCGGCACCGTAATAGCCACGCCCTTTGAAGGAAAGTCATAAAAATAGGGATAGAGTAAGATCAATGTCTTGAGTCTTTTCTAGCCAATTTTCAATCGGATTCGTTAAAAGGGCACCGTGCAGTACGTCAAAATGTAAAAAATGATATTGATTGGCGCAAGGTGTATAACTGAATATAAACTTATAGATGTCTTCAGGTACAGACTCTTTATGTACATGTGAAGTTTTGGATATTTAGCAGCATGTGCAGGAGAGTTATTAAGCATTTTGTCCATTGCGGCGAAGGAAATCTTAAGTGAAAACTTTGAAGCCCCGCCCCCGTCATATAGTATTTCGGAAACAAAAAATTTTAGCCCCAGTGTTTGTCCCAGGTCTTCAGATGCTACAGACAGAATTTTAAGGCAATCAGATGAAGCCTTTAGGATCAGGGTGCAAAAGAATGACCCCTGTAAACATGCAAAAAAGGGCAAAAGTCGGACTTTCAAAAATTCATAACTCACTTCCTGTTCATATTAGACGTTAAAATATCAAATTTTTCGCCATGCCCGATGAGACTGCCAAGTTTGGTGAGTTTTTGTGCATGTTTCGGGGGTCAAAAATGCGATCGAACAATCGGAAAAATAATAATAATAATAATTTCTACAAAAACAATAGGGACTTCGCAGCGGTCGCTGCTCAGGCCCTAATAATAATAATAATAATAATAATAAAAGTAATAATGTTTTCTACAAAAACAATAGGGACCTCGCCGCGGTCGCTGCTCGGGCCCCAATAATAATTTCTACACAAAGTCCATTGTGGTGACCCGCCCCCTTTTAAGTAAATTCAAAATGGCCGACTTCCTGTAAAACCTAGCTCATTGCTCCAAGAGACTTTTTTGTAGGTCTTGGTCTTATACATACAGTGAACCCTCGCTACTTCGCGGTTCACCTTTCGCGGGTTCAGTGCTTCGCGGGTCTAAAAAATATTCTGGGGCATTGTAGTTTCGCCGAGCGGCACGACGGGTCGCTGGAGAGATTAGACGGCCGGCGTGCGCCGAAGAAGAGCGTGGGCGAAGAGGAGAGTGGACGAAGAAGAGCACGTTCCCCCGGACACGATCGGTGGCGACGTTTCGCGCGGTTCGGACCGTACCAGAGCTCCGGCCGGCGTGCGTGGCAGTTAAGCCGTAGAGGAGCACCTTCCCCGGGCACGGGCGGTTCCAAGCGGCCCCTAAGTTTAACCGAATGGAAGCTCCGGAGGAGGAGGGCATGCTCACGTCACAGTAAGCCGAAGAGGAGCACCTTCCCCGGGCACGGGCGGTGCCAAGCGGCCCCTAAGTTTAACCGAATGGAAGCTCCGGGGGAGGAGGGCGGGCGTGTGTCACAGTTAAGCCAAATTGGAGCACCTCTTCTGCCCGGGCACGAGCGGAGCGCGAGGCTGTCAGTTATGAATGAATAAATGAATAAATAAATAAAGAATGCCACCTTTCATTTCACAGGGCACACCGGACGGCGTACCAGCAGGTAAAAGTCGGAGTAATTAAATAAATACAAAAAGAATGGCTGGGGAATAAAAAAATAATACGTTTTAATAATAATTTGGTTTTTTTGTTATAACATGAATTTCACTCTCTCTCTCCCCGTATATATATATATATATATATTTATTATATATATTGTATTTTTTTTTTAAGCATTTTTGAAGGTGCGCCGCTACTTCGCGGATTTTCAGTTTTTGCGGGTGGTCTCGGTCCCCATTAACCGCGATAACCGAGGGTTCACTGTACTCCATAAAATTTACAAAAAGCGAGGTGAAACACTCAACCAGAGCTGCTTTTTTTAACATTTCTCGAGGGCCATGGCGAGCCATTTCAAAAAAGCTGCACAACTAACGTATAAAATATTGATAAATTTGCTCGGCCTGATGTGTGTGTAAAGTTTTACGAGTTGTCGTTCATATTTAGAACCTAATAATCAGCTTTGTTTTATTGCCGAACAGTGCAATGCCACTCCCACAACTTTTCACGAAAAAGGACGAATTTCGTATTGTGACATCCTCATGGCCGAAACAGTCATCCGAGCATATATGAGGGCGACCTTGTTGAGTTGCACGGAGAAAAACATCCAAGAAAATAACTTGTATTAGCTTTTACCAGTTGGTGGCGCTACTACTACGATGTAAAATAAGTTGGTAGATGTCTTCAGGGCTGAAGTATCCTCAAATGTGTACAATTCGAGAAGATAGGATCATCTGAGTCATGTTGCCGGAGCTTTTGTTGCCACAGAGTACAATCGGACTTTTCAGCACCTTAATAGCCACGCCTTTTGCCAAAACGTCACAAAATTCGGCAGAGAGTAAGATCATTGTCTTGAGTCTTTTCTGACTAATTTTCAGTCGGATTCGTCAAAAGGGCACCGTGCAGTACGTGAAAATTAAAATAAAAACAAATTTTTGATTCCACTTGGCGGCACTGTGTGTATAACAAAATAATAACATTACGATGTCTTCAGGTCGGGACGTTTTATTTACAGGTGAAGGTTTGGATTTTTAGGAGCATGTGCAGGGGAGTTATTAAGCATTCATTTATTTGTATTAGGTTCATTTTGTCTTCTTATTATTGATATTTGACTGATTCATTAAAAGCAGACAATTATGTTTTAGGTTAATTTTTTACCTGACATGTTTCGGCGAGTCTTTCGCCTTCTTCAGAGTGTCGCATGATGGTGTCTTGAGCTGATGTTCCATGAGGGTGTGACTTACCTGTCAAAAAAATGAAAAAAATCAGAGCAGTAAAAGAACAAGCACAACATGAACATTACAAATCAGCAATCACTGACCACTGCAAAAGGGAAAACCACATCATGGACCGGGAGAAGGGCAGGGTCATCCGCACAGAAGAGAACAAACAACAGCGCTGGATCAGAGAGGCCATTGAGATCTGCAAGCGAGGCATAAAAACCATGAACAGAGACAAGGGAGCCTTCATCCTCTCTACCACCTGGACCAGCATCTTGGCGGAGTGAACGGACAGCGGGGGGCGTGACTTGCCTTCATTCTTGTGACAGGTAAGTCACGCCCTCATGGAACATCAGCTGATAAAGACGGGTCACAAGACACCATCATGTGACACTCTGAAGAAGGCGAAAGACTTTCATATTGTGACATGCTCAAGGCCTAAACACTCATCCGAGCAAATATAAGGTAGATTTTGTTAACATGCCCGGAGAAAAACATCAACGAAAATAATTTGTATTTGTTTTAACCAGTTGGTGGCGCTACCACTGCGATCAAAAATAAGTTGGCAGCCGTCTTCAGGGCCTGAATATCCTCAAATGTGAAAAACTTCGAGAAGATGGATCATCTGAATCATTTTGCAGGAACTTTTGTTGCCACGGAGAATAATCAGACTCTGCGGCACCGTAATAGCCACGCCCTTCGAAGGAAAGTCACAAAAATAGGGATAGAGTAAGATCAATGTCTTGAGTCTTTTCTAGCCAATTTTCAATCAGATCCGTTAAAAGGGCACCATGCAGTACGTCAAAATGTAAAAAATGATATTGATTGGCGCAAGGTGTATAACTGAATATAAACATATAGATGTCTTCAGGTACAGACTCTTTATGTACATGTGAAGTTTTGGATTTTTAGCAGCATGTGCAGGAGAGTTATTAAGCATTTTGTCCATTGCGGCGAAGGAAATCTTAAGTGAAAACTTTGATGCCCCGCCCCCGTCATATAGTATTTCGGAAACAAAAAATTTTAGCCCCAGTGTTTGTGCCAGGTCTTCAGATGCTACAGACAGAATTTTAAGGCAATCAGATGAAGCCTTTAGGAACAGGGTGCAAAAGAATGACCCCTGTAAACATGCAAAAAAGGGCAAAAGTCGGACTTTCAAAAATTCATAACTCACTTCCTGTTCATATTAGACGTTAAAATATCAAATTTTTCGCCATGCCCGATGAGACTGCCAAGTTTGGTGAGTTTTTGTGCATGTTTCGGGGGTCAAAAATGCGATCGAACAATCGGAAAAATAATAATAATAATAATTTCTACAAAAACAATAGGGACTTCGCAGCGGTCGCTGCTCAGGCCCTAATAATAATAATAATAATAATAATAAAAGTAATAATATTTTCTACAAAAACAATTGGGACCTCGCCGCGGTCGCTGCTCGGGCCCCAATAATAATTTCTACACAAAGTCCATTGTGGTGACCCGCCCCCTTTTAAGTAAATTCAAAATGGCCGACTTCCTGTAAAACCTAGCTCATTGCTCCAAGAGACTTTTTTGTAGGTCTTGGTCTTATACATACAGTGAACCCTCGCTACTTCGCGGTTCACCTTTCGCGGGTTCAGTGCTTCGCGGGTCTAAAAAATATTCGGGGGCATTGTAGTTTCGCCGAGCGGCACGACGGGGCGCTGGAGCGGTTAGACGGCCGGCGTGCGCCGAAGAAGAGCGTGGGCGAAGAGGAGAGTGGACGAAGAAGAGCACGTTCCCCCGGACACGATCGGTGGCGACGTTTCGCGCGGTTCGGACCGTACCAGAGCTCCGGCCAGCGTGCGTGGCAGTTAAGCCGTAGAGGAGCACCTTCCCCGGGCACGGGCGGTGCAAAGCGGCCCCTAAGTTTAACCGAATGGAAGCTCCGGAGGAGGAGGGCATGCTCGCGTCACAGTAAGCCGAAGAGGAGCACCTTCCCCGGGCACGGGCGGTTCCAAGCGGCCCCTAAGTTTAACCGAATGGAAGCTCCGGAGGAGGAGGGCATGCTCGCGTCACAGTAAGCCGAAGAGGAGCACCTTCCCCGGGCACGGGCGGTGCCAAGCGGCCCCTAAGTTTAACCGAATGGAAGCTCCGGGGGAGGAGGACGGGCGTGTGTCACAGTTAAGCCAAATTGGAGCACCTCTTCTGCCCGGGCACGAGCGGAGCGCGAGGCTGTCAGTTATGAATGAATAAATGAATAAATAAATAAAGAATGCCACCTTTCATTTCACAGGGCACACCGGACGGCGTACCAGCAGGTAAAAGTCGGAGTAATTAAATAAATACAAAAAGAATGGCTGGGGAATAAAAAAATAATACGTTTTAATAATAATTTGGTTTTTTTGTTATAAAATTAATTTCACTCTCTCTCTCCCCGTATATATATATATATATATATATATATATATATATATATTTATTATATATATTGTATATTTTTTTTAAGCATTTTTGAAGGTGCGCCGCTACTTCGCGGATTTTCAGTTTTCGCGGGTGGTCTCGGTCCCCATTAACCGCGATAACCGAGGGTTCACTGTACTCCATAAAATTTACAAAAAGCGAGGTGAAACACTCAATCAGGGCTGCTTTTTTTAACATTTCTCGAGGGCCATGGCGAGCCATTTAAAAAAAGCTGCACAACTAACGTATAAAATATTGATAAATTTGCTCGGCCTGATGTGTGTGTAAAGTTTCACGAGTTGTCGTTCATATTTAGAACCTCATAATCAGCGTTGTTTTATTGCCGAACAGTGCAATGCCACTCCCACAACTTTTCACGAAAAAGGACAAATTTCGTATTGTGACATCCTCATGGCCGAAACAGTCATCCGAGCATATATGAGGGCGACCTTGTTGAGTTGCACGGAGAAAAACATCCAAGAAAATAACTTGTATTAGCTTTTACCAGTTGGTGGCGCTACTACTACGATGAAAAATAAGTCGGTAGATGTCTTCAGGGCTGAATTATCCTCAAATGTGTACAACTTCGAGAAGATAGGATCATCTGAGTCATGTTGCCGGAGCTTTTGTTGCCACAGAGTACAATCGGACTTTTCAGCACCGTAATAGCCACGCCTTTTGCCAAAACGTCACAAAATTCGGCAGAGAGTAAGATCATTGTCTTGAGTCTTTTCTGACAAATTTTCAGTCGGATTCGTCAAAAGGGCACCGTGCAGTACGTGAAAATTAAAATAAAAACAAATTTTTGATTCCACTTGGCGGCGCTGTGTGTATAACAAAATAATAACATTAAGATGTCTTCAGGTCGGGACGTTTTATTTACAGGTGAAGGTTTGGATTTTTAGGAGCATGTGCAGGGGAGTTATTAAGCATTCATTTATTTGTATTAGGTTCATTTTGTCTTCTTATTATTGATATTTGACTGATTCATTAAAAGCAGACAATTATGTTTGAGGTTAATTTTTTACCTGACATGTTTCGGCGAGTCTTTTGCCTTCTTCAGAGTGTCGCATGATGGTGTCTTGAGACCCGTCTTTATCAGCTGATGTTCCATGAGGGTGTGACTTACCTGTCAAAAAAATGAAAAAATCAGAGCAGTAAAAGAACAAGCACAACATGAACATTACAAATCAGCAATCACTGACCACTGCAAAAGGGAAAACCACATCATGGACCGGGAGAAGGGCAGGGTCATCCGCACAGAAGAGAACAAACAACAGCGCTGGATCAGAGAGGCCATTGAGATCTGCAAGCGAGGCATAAAAACCATGAACAGAGACAAGGGAGCCTTCATCCTCTCTACCACCTGGACCAGCATCTTGGCGGAGTGAACGGACAGCGGGGGGCGTGACTTGCCTTCATTCTCGTGACAGGTAAGTCACGCCCTCATGGAACATCAGCTGATAAAGACGGGTCACAAGACACCATCATGTGACACTCTGAAGAAGGCGAAAGACTTTCGTATTGTGACATCCTCAAGGTCTAAACACTCATCCGAGCAAATATAAGGTAGATTTTGTTAACCTGCCCGGAGAAAAACATCAACGAAAATAATTTGTATTTGTTTTAACCAGTTGGTGGCGCTACCACTGCGATCAAAAATAAGTTGGCAGCCGTCTTCAGGGCCTGAATATCCTCAAATGTGAAAGATTTCCAGAAGATGGATCATCTGAATCATTTTGCAGGAACTTTTGTTGCCACGGAGAATAATCAGACTCTGCGGCACCGTAATAGCCACGCCCTTTGAAGGAAAGTCATAAAAATAGGGATAGAGTAAGATCAATGTCTTGAGTCTTTTCTAGCCAATTTTCAATCGGATTCGTTAAAAGGGCACCGTGCAGTACGTCAAAATGTAAAGATTTATATTGATTGGCGCAAGGTGTATAACTGAATATAAACATATAGATGTCTTCAGGTACCGACTCTTTATGTACATGTGAAGTTTTGGATTTTTAGCAGCACGTGCAGGAGAGTTATTAAGCATTTTGTCCATTGCGGCGAAGGAAATCTTAAGTGAAAACTTTGAAGCCCCGCCCCCGTCATATAGTATTTCGGAAACAAAAAATTTTAGCCCCAGTGTTTGTCCCAGGTCTTAATATGCTCCAGACAGAACTTTAAGGCAATCAGATGAAGCCTTTAGGATCAGGGTGCAAAAGAATGACCCCTGTAAACATGCAAAAAAGGGCAAAAGTCGGACTTTCAAAAATTCATAACTCACTTCCTGTTCATATTAGACGTTAAAAAATATCAAATTTTTCGCCATGCCCGATGAGACTGCCAAGTTTGGTGAGTTTTTGTGCATGTTTCGGGGGTTAAAAATGCGATCGAACAATCGGAAAAATAATAATAATAATAATTTCTACAAAAACAATAGGGACTTCTTAGCGGTCGCTGCTCAGGCCCTAATAATAATAATAATAATAATAATAATAATAAAAGTAATAATATTTTCTACAAAAACAATAGGGACCTCGCCGCGGTCGCTGCTCGGGCCCCAATAATAATTTCTACACAAAGTCCATTGTGGAGACCCGCCCCCTTTTAAGTAAATTCAAAATGGCCGACTTCCTGTAAAACCTAGCTTATTGCTCCAAGAGACTTTTTTGTAGGTCTTGGTCTTATACATACAGTGAACCCTCGCTACTTCGAGGTTCACCTTTCGCGGGTTCAGTGCTTCGCGGGTCTAAAAAATATTCGGGGGCATTGTAGTTTCGCCGAGCGGCACGACGGGGCGCTGGAGCGGTTAGACGGCCGGCGTGCGCCGAAGAAGAGCGTGGGCGAAGAGGAGAGTGGACGAAGAAGAGCACGTTCCCCCGGACACGATCGGTGGCGACGTTTCGCGCGGTTCGGACCGTACCAGAGCTCCGGCCGGCGTGCGTGGCAGTTAAGCCGTAGAGGAGCACCTTCCCCGGGCACGGGCGGTTCCAAGCGGCCCCTGAGTTTAACCGAATGGAAGCTCCGGAGGAGGAGGACATGCTCGCGTCACAGTAAGCCGAAGAGGAGCACCTTCCCCGGGCACGGGCGGTTCCAAGCGGCCCCTAAGTTTAACCGAATGGAAGCTCCGGAGGAGGAGGGCATGCTTGCGTCACAGTAAGCCGAAGAGGAGCACCTTCCCCGGGCACGGGCGGTGCCAAGCGGCCCCTAAGTTTAACCGAATGGAAGCTCCGGGGGAGGAGGGCGGGCGTGTGTCACAGTTAAGCCGAATTGGAGCACCTCTTCTGCCGGGCACGAGCGGAGCGCGAGGCTGTCAGTTATGAATGAATAAATGAATAAATAAATAAAGAATGCCACCTTTCATTTCACAGGGCACACCGGACGGCGTACCAGCAGGTAAAAGTCGGAGTAATTAAATAAATACAAAAAGAATGGTTGGGGAATAAAAAAATAATAAGTTTTAATAATAATTGGTTTTTTTTGTTATAACATGAATTTCACTCTCTCTCTCTCTCTCTCCCCCCGTATATATATATATATATATATATATATTTTTTTATTATATATATTGTATATTTTTTTTAAGCATTTTTGAAGGTGCGCCGCTACTTCGCGGATTTTCAGTTTTCGCGGGTGGTCTCGGTCCCCATTAACCGCGATAACCGAGGGTTCACTGTACTCCATAAAATTTACAAAAAGCGAGGTGAAACACTCAACCAGGGCTGCTTTTTTTAACATTTCTCGAGGGCCATGGTGAGCCATTTCAAAAAAGCTGCACAACTAACGTATAAAATATTGATAAATTTGCTCGGCCTGATGTGTGTGTAAAGTTTCACGAGTTGTTGTTCATATTTAGAACCTCATAATCAGCGTTGTTTTATTGCCGAACAGTGCAATGCCACTCCCACAACTTTTCATGAAAAAGGACAAATTTCGTATTATGACATCCTCATGGCCCGAAACAGTCATCCGAGCATATATGAGGGCGACCTTGTTGAGTTGCACGGAGAAAAACATCCAAGAAAATAACTTGTATTAGCTATAAGCAGTTGGTGGCGCTACTACTACGATGAAAAATAAGTTGGTAGATGTCTTCAGGGCTTAAGTATCCTCAAATGTGTGCAACTTCGAGAAGATAGGATCATCTGAGTCATGGTGCTGGAGCTTTTGTTGCCACAGAGTACAATCGGACTTTTCAGCACCGTAATAGCCATGCCTTTTGCCAAAACGTCACAAAATTCGGCAGAGAGTAAGATAATTGTCTAGAGTCTTTTCTGACTAATTTTCAGTCGGATTCGTCAAAAGGGCACCGTGCAGTACGTGAAAATTAAAATAAAAAAACATTTTTGATTCCACTTGGCGGCACTGTGTGTATAACAAAATAATAACATTAAGATGTCTTCAGGTCAGGACGTTTTATTTACAGGTGAAGGTTTGGATTTTTAGGAGCATGTGCAGGGGAGTTATTAAGCATTCATTTATTTGTATTAGGTTCATTTTGTCTTCTTATTATTGATATTTGACTGATTCATTAAAAGCAGACAATTATGTTTTAGGATAATTTTTTACCTGACATGTTTCGGCGAGTCTTTCGCCTTCTTCAGAGTGTCGCATGATGGTGTCTTGAGCTGATGTTCCATGAGGGTGTGACTTACCTGTCAAAAAAATTAAAAAATCAGAGCAGTAAAAGAACAAGCACAACATGAACATTACAAATCAGCAATCACTGACCACTGCAAAAGGGAAAACCACATCATACCGGGAGAAGGGCAGGGTCATCCGCACAGAAGAGAACAAACAACAGCGCTGGATCAGAGAGGCCATTGAGATCTGCAAGCGAGGCATAAAAACCATGAACAGAGACAAGGGAGCCTTCATCCTCTCTACCACCTGGACCAGCATCTTGGCAGAGTGAACGGACAGCGGGGGGCGTGACTTGCCTTCATTCTTGTGACAGGTAAGTCACGCCCTCATGGAACATCAGCTGATAAAGACGGGTCACAAGACACCATCATGTGACACTCTGAAGAAGGCGAAAGACTTTTGTATTGTGACATGCTCAAGGCCTAAACACTCATCCGAGCAAATATAAGGTAGATTTTGTTAACCTGCCCGGAGAAAAACATCAACGAAAATAATTTGTATTTGTTTTAACCAGTTGGTGGCGCTACCACTGCGATAAAAAATAAGTTGGCAGCCGTCTTCAGGGCCTGAATATCCTCAAATGTGAAAAATTTCGAGAAGATGGATCATCTGAATCATTTTGCAGGAACTTTTGTTGCCACGGAGAATAATCAGACTCTGCGGCACTGTAATAGCCACGCCCTTCGAAGGAAAGTCACAAAAATAGGGATAGAGTAAGATCAATGTCTTGAGTCTTTTCTAGCCAATTTTCAATCAGATTCGTTAAAAGGGCACCGTGCAGTACGTCAAAATGTAAAAAATGATATTGATTGGCGCAAGGTGTATAACTGAATATAAACATATAGATGTCTTCAGGTACAGACTCTTTATGTACATGTGAAGTTTTGGATTTTTAGCAGCATGTGCAGGAGAGTTATTAAGCATTTTGTCCATTGCGGCGAAGGAAATCTTAAGTGAAAACTTTGAAGCCCCGCCCCTGTCATATAGTATTTCGGAAACAAAAAATTTTAGCCCCAGTGTTTGTCCCAGGTCTTCAGATGCTACAGACAGAATTTTAAGGCAATCAGATGAAGCCTTTAGGATCAGGGTGCAAAAGAATGACCCCTGTAAACATGCAAAAAAGGGCAAAAGTCGGACTTTCAAAAATTCATAACTCACTTCCTGTTCATATTAGACGTTAAAATATCAAATTTTTCGCCATGCCCGATGAGACTGCCAAGTTTGGTGAGTTTTTGTGCATGTTTCGGGGGTCAAAAATATGATCGAACAATCGGAAAAATAATAATAATAATAATTTCTACAAAAACAATAGGGACTTCGCAGCGGTCGCTGCTCAGACCCTAATAATAATAATAATAATAATATTATTAATAATAAAAGTAATAATATTTTCTACAAAAACAATAGGGACCTCGCAGCCGTCGCAGCTCGGGCCCTAATAACAATTTCTAGAAAAACAATAGGGACCTCGCAGCGGTCACTGCTCGGGCCCTAATAATAATAATAAAAATAATAATAATTTCCACAAAAACAATGGGGACCTCGTAGCGGTCGCTGCTCGGGCCCTAATAATAATTTCTTCAAAAACAATAGGGACCTCGCCGCCGTCGCTGCTCGGGCCCCAATAATAATTTCTACACAAAGTCCATTGTGGTGACCCGCCCCCTTTTAAGTAAATTAAAAATGGCCGACTTCCTGTAAAACCTAGCTCATTGCTCCAAGAGACTTTTTTGTAGGTCTTGGTCTTATACATACAGTGAACCCTCGCTACTTCGCGGTTCACCTTTCGCGGGTTCAGTGCTTCGCGGGTCTAAAAAATATTCGGGGGCATTGTAGTTTCGCCGAGCGGCACGACGGGGCGCTGGAGCAGTTAGACGGCCGGCGTGCGCCGAAGAAGAGCGTGGGCGAAGAGGAGAGTGGACGAAGAAGAGCACGTTCCCCCGGACACGATCGGTGGCGACGTTTCGCGCGGTTTGAACCGTACCAGAGCTCCGGCCGGCGTGCGTGGCAGTTAAGCCGTAGAGGAACACCTTCCCCGGGCACGGGCGGTGCCAAGCGGCCCCTAAGTTTAACCGAATGGAAGCTCCGGAGGAGGAGGGCATGCTCGCGTCACAGTAAGCCGAAGAGGAGCACCTTCCCCGGGCACGGGCGGTTCCAAGCGGCCCCTAAGGTTAACCGAATGGAAGCTCCGGAGGAGGAGGGCATGCTCGCGTCACAGTAAGCCGAAGAGGAGCACCTTCCACGGGCACGGGCGGTTCCAAGCGGCCCCTAAGTTTAACCGAATGGAAGCTCCGGAGGAGGAGGGGATGCTCGCGTCACAGTAAGCCGAAGAGGAGCACCTTCCCCGGGCACGGGCGGTTTCAAGCGGCCCCTAAGTTTAACTGAATGGAAGCTCCGGAGGAGGAGGGCATGCTCGCGTCACAGTAAGCCGAAGAGGAGCACCTTCCCCGGGCACGGGCGGTGCCAAGCGGCCCCTAAGTTTAACCGAATGGAAGTTCCGGGGGAGGAGGGCGGGCGTGTGTCACAGTTAAGCCGAATTGGAGCACCTCTTCCGCCCGGGCACGAGCGGAGCGCGAGGCTGTCAGTTATGAATGAATAAATGAATAAATAAATAAAGAATGCCACCTTTCATTTCACAGGGCACACCGGACGGCGTACCAGCAGGTAAAAGTCGGAGTAATTAAATAAATACAAAAAGAATGGCTGGGGAATTAAAAAATAATATGTTTTAATAATAATTTGTTTTTTTTTGTTGTAACATGAATTTCACTCTCTCTCTCCCCGTATATATATATATATATATATATATATATATATATATATATATATATATATATATTTATAAATTTGCTCGGCCTGATGTGTGTGTAAAGTTTCACGAGTTGTCGTTCATATTTACAACCTCATAATCAGCGTTGTTTTATTGCCGAACAGTGCAATGCCACTCCCACAACCTTTCACGAAAAAGGACGAATTTCGTATTGTGACATCCTCATGGCCGAAACAGTAATCCGAGCATATATGAGGGCGACCTTGTTGAGTTGCACGGAGAAAAACATCCAAGAAAATAACTTGTATTAGCTTTTACCAGTTGGTGGCGCTACTACTACGATGAAAAATAAGTTGGTAGAAGTCTTCAGGGCTGAAGTATCCTCAAATGTGTACAACTTCGAGAAGATAGGATCATCTGAGTCATGTTGCCGGAGCTTTTGTTGTCACAAAGTACAATCGGACTTTTCAGCACCGTAATAGCCACGCCTTTTGCCAAAACGTCACAAAATTCGGCAGAGAGTAAGATCATTGTCTTGAGTCTTTTCTGACTAATTTTCAGTCGGATTCGTCAGAAGGGCACCGTGCAGTACGTGAAAATTAAAATAAAAACAAATTTTTGATTCCACTTGGCGGCGCTGTGTGTAAAACAAAATAATAACATTAAGATGTCTTCAGGTCGGGACGTTTTATTTACAGGTGAAGGTTTGGATTTTTAGGAGCATGTGCAGGGGAGTTATTAAGCATTCATTTATTTGTATTAGGTTCATTTTGTCTTCTTATTATTGATATTTGACTGATTCATTAAAAGCAGACATTTATGTTTTAGGTTAATTTTTTACCTGACATGTTTCGGCGAGTCTTTCGCCTTCTTCAGAGTGTCGCATGATGGTGTCTTGAGACCAGTCTTTATCAGCTGATGTTCCATGAGGGTGTGACTTACCTGTCAAAAAAATTAAAAAATCAGAGCAGTAAAAGAACAAGCACAACATGAACATTACAAATCAGCAATCACTGACCACTGCAAAAGGGAAAACCACATCATGGACCGGGAGAAGGGCAGGGTCATCCGCACAGAAGAGAACAAACTACAGCGCTGGATCAGAGAGGCCATTGAGATCTGCAAGCGAGGCATAAAAACCATGAACAGAGACAAGGGAGCCTTCATCCTCTCTACCACCTGGAGCAGCGTCTTGGCGGAGTGAATGGACAGCGGGGGGCGTGACTTGCCTTCATTCTTGTGACAGGTATGGCACGCCTTCATGGAACATCAGCTGATAAAGACAGGTCACAAGACACCATCACAGGGTTCGAAGTTAACTTTAAAAACTGCTTGCCCATAGGGCAAGTGCCACTAAAATTTGCCTTGCCCGAGTGGCCAAATTACTTGCCCAACTTGGGCAAGTGACAATTTTTTTTCTCTTGCCCTGAGTGACTTTTTGTATGACAAAGTGTCTAATTACAAATTGCATGAATTTTTTGTTCGGACAGTTCCCGCCTAGAAAGAATTAAAATTACGTTACAATCATAAGGGTTGCTTATAGAAAAATGTATCATGTATTAACACATTAATTAGGTGTCTGCTGACCCAGGATTATGTTATTGTTATGTTATGTTATATATGAAAGAGAATGTGGAATGACACTGAACGATGGAAGGTGGAAGGATGTGGAAAGATTGTGAATGACATTGAATGATTTGGAATGACACTGAAAGATTTTGAATAATACTGAATGACACTGAATGAAGTAAAACTTTCTGGGAACGGGCCAATTCAAGATAGCTGCCGCACTGTGGGGGAGGCTTTGGTACCAAATTTGGAAAGAGACCCAAACGGTTGGGTCCATTTTATATCAGTGTGGGGGTGAAACGTTGGTCTCGGCGGAGCTGTCTGAATATTGGAGAAGTTAGAAGACAAAGTAAAACAGAACAATTAAAATCACTCTTCAAATACATATTGTTTGGTGGGCAGAGCATGATTTACAGCTCACCATTTTATTGCATGCACCAAGCATGTTATACATTTTTCTGTCCATGGGATGGCGTAGTCAAGAAAAATGAAGCATCTCGAAGCCCATTCGTGTGTGAAGTATTTCCCTGCAGGGCTTGGCTGCTTTATGGGGCTTCATTTTGCCATCACTAGTTTTAGATAGTTTTAATTTTTGAAAGAGCATTTTTGTTTTAGTATTAAGGTAGGCCAGAAATGGAATGAAATGCAGAGATAGAAATGACACAGGAAAAATTTGGCTAGAAGGGCTATAATTTTCATTAAAGCAGAGAAGAAAATAGAAACTACAAAAAACATTGATGTGTACTTGTCCACTTTAAGGTAGAACTGGTTGAAGTGAAATGAGTCACAAGATTGGAAAAATAGGAAATAAAATAGAATTAACATGTTCATTTTTGTGATAAGAAATTTGTGATTAGGTGAAAAGGGGAAAAAAAAGAGAATTACAGGCTTTTCAAATAAAACAACCTAATTTAAATTGGCCAACTTGTAAAATGGAAAAGAAAATTCTAAATTATGCACAGAAAGCATGAACGTGTTGGGCAGAAGGAAGGAAAAAGAAAAGAAAGAAAGGAGGAAGCAGTAAGTCTTGTTACAAAACATTAACTTTTCAGGACGAGTTGTGGTAGCAATGGAGGATCACGTGACGTAAAAAGTCAAACATAAAAGTGTGTGTAGAAGGAGTTCTACATCAACATGCGTTTTACTCATTAGGCCGTGATACACTGACAAAATTGGACTTCAATAGAATTAATAAGCACGGGCGAATTCAAACAAACGTCAAAACTTTAAAGGGGCGCATTGTCAGTGATAAGAAAGAGAAAAGATATTGCCAGACCACTTTTCTGTAAAAACTTTCCTTGGGACGCCTCGGTGACCCCCATTAAATCCCTGACCCTTCATAGATAAAGTTGAGGCCCAGTGCCTCTCAGGGCTGTAATTTATGTGGCAGAGAAAGGTCCAACAAGCCTTGGTAATCTTTAAAACAGTATCGTCATGGCCATGGAATGGGTTGTGTATGTTGGAACTTGTGAAGATACACTACAAGATTGTATCGACAAAGTATCTTAACGCACTACCAAATTATTATAAGCCATTTGAGCAAAACAGTGACTGCAAAAAATGACTTCATTAGCCTGGGTTACTGCAGGAACCAGGGCAAAATGAATTCATTTGCATATTTAGTCACAACAATTTGGATTTCGTGGCAGAGAACCACTTAGAGTGTGATTAAGAGCTTTCACTGCTGCTTTAAGGAATCAAAAAATTACATTCTTTTCCCACCACATTCACATTGCACGCCGGCCTAATTGTCACAGGGACACATTATACTGATAAGTTGCGGTGCATTTCAGCCCAGCGTCATTTTTTCCCCGCATCATCTAGGAGGCGCCACACGACTGTGGAGCCGTCCAAATTATCACCAAACCGCGACTTGACCTTCCTCCCGACTGGAGGAACTCAGACTTGTAACACAGACCAGGTGGGCATTCCAGACTGATAAGAAGTAAAAGTGTTTGAGAACCAAGGTCGCAGCCTGAAATCAAACTGACTTTTATGCGATGGGAGTACTAACATTGTGATACCAACGGATAAGAGATTGTTAGGATAAGCAGGAAGAGCGTAGGCGGGTGTGAGCTAATTAAAATTTGGGGTTTCCCATCTTGTATGAGTTGTATGGTTACAATGTGGACTGACAATCAAGATAAATGTTCATGCGTTCTGTCGACATTGGGCTTTAAAAACCACAACAGGAAAAGAAAAGTTGTGCATAAAGCACGTCTAAAATAGTTATTTGTGAACGCAAAATTCACTTAACAGAAAATGACACAATTACAATTGGAAACTGCCTCGCCTTTATATCGACACAGCGCAGCTAAAAGGGAAAATGAACACACCCCCACACGCAGAAAATCAACTTGACAATTTGATCCCACGCCAGGGAAAAAGGTACCAGTAATTGAACGCACACATTGGGAGAACAAAGGTGCAAACATTGCTGAGGACAGGATCAGCAAATTGGCAGATGGCAAATCCTGGCTGCCTAATTCATTGATTGGAAAAGTAATAAGAGTGACACACGAGCATAACCATGTGTCAAGAGAGGGGTAGTATGATATGAAATTGTTCCCACATACAGACTTTTCAACAAAAAACTTTTTTTTAGACAGTGTTATTTGTTTGAGATGCAATATTGTTTGGTTGTAATGCATATGTTTTCAAAATGGATTAAGTTGTTTCCGACAACATATGTTGATGCTAAAACAGTTGGAAAAAGTGTTGTGTAATCAAATTGTCAGGTTCAATCACCTAAGCATTCACTGAACATAGGCTAAATGAATGGAAGGAAGACAAGAGTTGATCTTTTACTCGCGAGGAGAACGAACGGAGGTGTGCTCAGTTACATCTCCAAATTCGTTCTGGAGCACACTCCGCCGAGCCCTCTATTTTATTAGGGAAGTCCCTAACAATACAATGTATTTGCACTAAGGGATGAAGGGGGGAGCACCAGCAGGAACATGTAAACATCTCAGACACAAGAGGAAAGACAGACATCAATGGCAGTCATCCACTGATTGAAAAGGCAGATATGCCCTTTTAGTGCTCTGGTACTAAAGTCTCAGTCCTTTTGTTTCAGAGGTGTGTCTCAGCACACCTCCTTTGATGTTGCAGACGTTGATCCAGTCTTCAGGCATCCGCTTCTCTGTGAAGTCTTCTCATCCATATGGTCAAACATGGGTCACGCTGTGGAACAATTCTTTTGCAATACTAATAGAGTAAAATATGGGATAAAATACATCTTCAACCTAACACAAATTATCCTGACATTTGGAATTTCAAGAAGTGATTTGAAGTGAAAATTATGCATTTGTGAATGATGTTGTAACAAGTGGGACAGTTGTTGCAAAATTGACTCAAAGCGTCATTGTGCATACAGTCTGCAGGACTTGTGGAACGCACTAATGGGACTGTTAAGGGCAGACTTATCAAGACAATGAGGGAAAAAAAGGAGACAATGACCAGACTGTGTTTCAATCACAGCAATGAGGATAGTGCCAGCCGAAGTTAGGACACTATCCCCTATCGACTCTCAGGTTCATCAGAACCACCAGCGACTGGCACATCAGTCCCAGTCCACATGGGAAACATGTTTTGACCAAAAAAAAAAAAAAAAAAAAAAAGACGCAATTACTGGTCAGTGTGTTCTGATCCACAGAGAAATCACGTCCGTGTGGGAGACCAACTCTTCTTCAAGGTGCTGAAACGACTTCGTTGGGACAAGTGAATGCTGAGATGGCCCTCGCCAGATGATTGCAGTGACCCCGACGGCAGCAAAGGTCGCGGGGCGTGGCAGCTGGATCCACCAGTTGCAGTACAAGCTTCTCCGGTTTCCAGCTAAAGGCCGAGCAACGCGAATCCCTCGAACAGGAGCCCACCTGAGTCACAATATCGGACCACACGCACATCGGAACCGCACAACCAGCCACAGATACGAATGTTGAAGCCACAGAACAAAAAGATTAGATATTGTTTGGAAATTAATGACGTACATAAAGAATTTTAGCCTTGATTGGAAAACATTACTGCATTTACATTTTTAATAAAATGAAACAATTATTGATGTTATGACCACTACGAAGAATTTGAAAGACAATATATCGGGATAATTATGGTTTTCATTTTTGTTATGTGTAGTCTGTTCATGTTGCATTATTCTTATGACAAAGATGATTATTAACTGCATGTTTGTTGCCCAAATGTACCATTACAACCTGATTGATGTTGAGAATGACGAATTCGAACTGGACAATGACAAACTCGAACTGGACACTGAAACCTAAATAACACATGGACCCTTTTGCCCCTGCCCCCACACATGCACACACATACACCACACACGAAGATCCGGGAGGTAAAGACGGCTGTCCCCTCCTACAACGAGGCAAGGGCCTCCATCAAGTCGCCGCAGAGACAAGCTCTGCGTGGAGACAAGCTCTGCGTGGAGACAGTTGTTATTTTTCACTAGGTATATTGAAGTTTTTTTATGTTTTATTCCCAAGTGACCAACATACCATGAGAATCTCGTTCCACGCCGGAAGGGAGGAGGGGAATTTTGTCCCTACTGAGGGTTTTCGCCCCTCCACGGATGACCACACTGTTGTATGATTTCATTATGATGATCTGTCTTAAAGCCGTAAGGACATGATTTAAACCCACAAACGGGGGAATGTGAGATGGGATGAGGATATGTAAATAGTTTGTGTATTTCTAATCATGTTTTTATACACTATTTGTATCAGTTATAATTGCGCACACACACACAGACACTCACATTATTGCTTTAGCACACACGCGCACAACTGGAACACACGCACACACTTTAGTTTCGAATTCCTGACTGACTACTGTGGTTGATTGCTTCCTGCCTGCCTGCTAGAATTTCAGACAGACCTCCATTGTCTGCTTAGGTTGCTGATAAAAGACCGAACGGGTGGTAGAGAGTGAGAGAGAGTGCGCGAGATTGAACTGGCAAGACGCCTGCTTCACCTCCTGACTTCCTCTCCCATTCGCGAATGGTCAAAAACAAAACTCTAACTGGTTTGGTCTGGATTTATGCCACCTTCAGTCTAAAAATGGCGTCAGGACGTTTTAAACCTGACAGTTGCCTTGAGATCTCCGAGCTCGAACTGCCCTATTCCCACCTTGATCACAAGCTCCCATGAACCACTTGGACAGGGTTGCCTGTGTCCTTCTCGTTGATGTCCTTTGTGGCTCCATTCCTTTTCAGTGCTCCTAAAACAAAAAAGACAAGAAGTCAACTTAGTAAAGCTATTTAATGATTGTGAAACCTTATGGGACATGCTGAAATGTCTTCACACCACAATCCCTTAAAAAAAAAAAAAAAAAATATATATATATATTACCGTATAGAACATCAGAAAAAGGCAGGTCTCGGCGCTTGTTCTTGCTACGATGTCCAAAGAGATTGTACTTCAGAGACAGAGGATTTGTCATGATGAACGCCATCATTGTTCTGACACTATCGTCCAATCCACCAATACCTGCAACCATTATAACATGGGTGTCACTCGATCCAGATAATCATCACACACTTAAAAATATTTTGGCAGTTAAACTGGGTATGATAAACGTCACAGGAAAGGAATTGTCGATTAAGTGAACAGCTTCGGTAACGCCATATACACTCAAAGGGCAAGAGCCCAACATTCTACCAAAATGATTATGATTAGGGAGGTAACGATTCACTCTAGCCCCGATTCGATTTTTGATTTTCAGTTCCCGATTTCGATTCGATATTTTAATTGTTTTAAGTTGCTGCCACGTTTGTCTCTGTGCGCTCGTGTGATGCTGCAGCGATCCACAAACAAAATATGTCTATACGTCTTGTGCATTTTGAATGGAACCAAAAAACAATACACGATGCCAAATTGTACTATTATTATGAAACTGCCTATGAGTAGTAAAAGAAATACTTGTAAAAATATTTCACATTTTTAGAGCCCCAATACATTCTTTTAAATATAGAAGGGACTGAAATCATGTGAAAATTGAGTCTTTTTCTCAGTTTCCGACTTGGGGTGAACACATTCGGCTTATCATAGTTGCAGTTGACCATCTTGAACTCTGAAGTCTTTCAACTCGGCCTTCCGAATCAGGGTTTTAGAGGTGGGGCTATTTAGTGATACAGTAGGATGGTTTGATCTCTGTAGCTCCAGAATCAGGAATGTACTGGGACTGGGGTTCCTACTTGGGTTTAGGGTACCTAATTTTATATTTCAAGAAATTAAATAATTATTTATAATTTTGAAGATAATACATTAAAATTTCATCATTTTCATACCTGCATTAGATCCTGCAGTAGACTCACAGACTCAACACGTTGGACGTACTCAAGGACCTTCTGCAGCGCCTCTCTTGGTTAGGAAGCTTTTTCTCTGTGACAATCCATGGGGAGGTGTAGATGGTACTTCGTCATCACAGGCTTCAGACTCGTCACTTGAGAAAACATCCCTGCAATGGATGCATAGACACTTGGGCATGAATGTCATTTAACAACAAAAGCTAGAACAAAAAGCTTTGCATTTAAAAGAATACATCTGTGATGGGGAAGCCAGGTTAAAGTGTTAATTTTATAATTATGTAATTAGCTGCAGGTTAGTCTAGTGAAGGTGTAATCACTTCTATTTTGGAGCATAGCTTTTGCTCTGTCCAATCATTGCCTCACCGGCTGAAACCCACATTCGGGTATTTTACAAACCAAAAACTTAAATACCTGTACAGCTCTCATTTTTAACTTATTTTCTCTAACCTTTACCCACAAAATTTGAATATTCAAAATAAAAGTACACAAAGAAGTCACAATTTTTCCACATTAGTTACTTACGTAGTTCCTCTCAAATGCAGCTCAACACTGCATTGAATTAGAGCTTGATAAGCCTAAACACAAAACATACAAAGCACATTGTGGCATGATTCTGAATGAGCCAATCTAGCATTTCAACATCTGTTCAACTGTTGGAACTATTATCTGACTCTATTAACCAACATTCATCCAACAATTATGCGCGCTCGTTTTGGACACTGCATTGAATTAGAGCTTGATAAACCCACACACAAAACATACAAAGCACATTGTGGCATGATTCTGAATGAGCCAATCTAGCATTTCAATATCTGTTCAACTTTCATCTTGAATTTCTATTATTTAAATAACAGGCAACATTCAACAGTTAATATGTTTTGCTTTACTTACCCAAATCAAACACATCACAAAAAAGCCTTAAATGAGCTAGTGGAGTAGATTGTATTAATTTGAGTGAAAGCTTAAGTCTTTTGGAGAATTTTGGAGAGAGATCGAGGGACACTGTGTTTAGCGTCGTAGGCCCAATGCTAACAATATGTAGCTCGTTGTAAAGGTCCTCATAAAAATAAATAAAACACACAACGCTTATCAGTATTATTAAAAGGGTGATTATAATGTACTTAAGTTTTCCCCAAAATAATTCGAGTACGTACGTTGTTGATATACCCTCTGTGTTCTCGTCACTTATCATTTTAGCATACTGTGTTTTAGCTAACGCACCAAGCAGTTTTCCAACAGAGGCAACCTTGAAAAATTACAAAACACATTGTAAAGTAAGTCTAAAAAATGAGAGCCAGACATTTACCCAAGATTAATTAATTAATTCAATTATCGTTCGGGACTCACCGTGCTTTCAGCTCTTCTGCCGCACCTCAAAGACCGCGTAGCTTGCATTCGCTCCTTTTCTCACAGTTTGAATATGCTGCCTTCAAAAGAATCTGTAATTTTGACAACTCCGAATTGAATCTACAAAAATCAAGCAATAAGGTAGAAATAACTTCAAATATACTTTGAATAAAGATCTTTCACAGCATACAGAATTAATAAAATAACATTAATTAATAATGTTGATTTTGTTTATTTAAAAAAAAGTAACTGTGTTGACTGTTGGATGTGGCTGACAATGCTGGACCTGCCTTGTCAAATAGTTCATAGATGACAATCTTAGCTGTCTGGTATATTATAAAATGTTATCTTGTCCCTTAAGGGTTATTAAGTCACAGTTGGGGGTACATGTAAATTCACAAAATATAACGTCCAGCCTTGTTAAATTTAGCATAGATAAATACATGAATTTAATTTTAATAAATCAATCAATCCTCTGTACTGCTTCTTGTCCTCACAAGGGTCCCCGGGAGTGCTGGAGCCTATCCCAGCTGTCTTCGGGCAGTCGACAGGGTACACCCTGAACTGGTTGCCAGTCAATCGCAGGGCACACAGAGACAAGCAACCATCCGCTCTCACACTCAGACCTTGGACCAGTGACCAATCAACCTATCATGGATGTTTTTGGAAAGTGGGAGGAAACCGGCGAAAACCCTAGCAGGCACAGGGAGAACCTTGCACTTCTGTACTGTGATGCGGACTTGCTAACCAGTCCGCCACCGTGCCGCTTGTTCTAAAGAGTCCCAGAAAATAAAAACACCCGTCCATTAGTCAAAAGCGGAAAAAGTCCAACAACAACCCGACCATAATTTGCATTGTTCCATAAGTTAAATCAATGTCAAACCTAATAAAAGCTGACTTCTGGTCCTCAAAAATCCTACACTTATTTTAGTCCTTTCACAATCTCGCAGCATAGGCTCCATGGCCATGTCTCTATCGTTTTGGCATCCATTGAATAGTTCTACTGAGAATAGTCTTCGGGTGGTTACTATTAGCATAGCATGCATTAAATATCAAAAAGGCTCCAGAACAAATTTTCAAACCCATGCCCGCTTAGCTCATCTATAACCCATAACAGGACCCAGACATGGTTGACCAGCTCTAACCTATGCCCACTTATCCCACACATAACCCAAACAGGACCGATAAATGGTGACCACTTCTAACCCATGCCCACTTAGCCCACACATAACCCAAATAGGACCCAGACATGGTTGACCAGCTCTAACCCATGCCCACTTGGCCCATATACAGCCCATATGAGACCCTCACATGGTTGACCAGTTCTAACCCATGCCCACTTAGCCCACACATAACCCAAATAGGACCTATAAATGGTTTCAGTAGTAGATTCAGTAGTTTTTATCATTACAGCATTTTCCCCTCTGTATAATGGACAGACATTAGGAGTCTTTCCTTACACTTAGATACGTTTATACTGTGTATATTTGCATGCTTTTTATGAATGTCTGCTGCTAATGTTATACATTAACGGCTACATTACGCCGCCGACTCTGTGTGAGCTATATCTTTGCTGCTGTAACACCTCAAATTTCCCCATTGTGGGACTAATAAAGGACATCTTTATCTTTATCTTTACCAGTTCTAACCCATGCCCACTTAGCCCATACACAACCCGTATTGCACCCACAACATTTGCCCAGTTTAAGCCCATGCCCACCAATCCCAGATGGCGCCCACATGGAACCCTGTACCATTGCCCACTTCTAGCCCATTCCCACTTGGTACCCAGGAATCCCGCATTTACCCCATTTGGGGCCCAGTTGGACATGTTGGCTGGGTACAGTACTTTTATTCTTGCAGTATTTTTATCATTGCAGTATTTTCAATCATTCAGTATTTTTTTTTATCATTGCAGCGTTTTTATTTATTTCCCCTCTGAACCATAGACAGGCATTAGGAGTGTTTCCTTACACTTGTATATGTTGTGGGCTGTAAGTGTGTATATACATGGGGATCTGTGTATATACGTATATACTGTGTATATTTGCATGCTTTTTATGAATGCCTGCTGCCAATGTTATACATTAACGGCTACATTACGTCGGTGCCACTGTGTGATGTATATCTTTGCTGCTGTAACACTGCAAATGTCCCCGTTATGGGACAATTAAAAGACATCTTTATCTTTAGAAATTGAAGATTCACTTGCGAGGCCATTTTCAACACGGACCTTTCAAGAGAAGCTATATCGTCCAACACTCGGTCAGTGCTGTCTAAGTGCTTTTCTGTATATTGTTTGTCCACCCGTGGTGTCATAAATTATGGTATTATGAGGGGGATTTATTCAAGTAGGACGAAGTAGGACTTCATTGAAGGCCCAGGTGTGAAATGCATGGCCCTCCACTGGTTCAAATAATATCTAAAACTAAATTACCAGTTACATGTGCAATTTCAATATTCAACAATTATCTCAACAAAAAAGGACAATCTGAATTTTTTTTAAATGCACATTAAAACAGAAAAGCCATTTCCGGGTATTTTACAATTCAGTCTTCATTGGGGAAAAAACATTCAACAATTTGCTTTTCTTATTTAATACATATTTCAGCACAGCAGGTGGCGGACAAGCACCTTAAAACGTCATTCGCCTACACAAGGAAGAAGAACATGCCCGAGGCGCTCCCGTGTCCTCGTCTTTCGGTCAACCTGAGAATAATGTTCTTGAGGATTAAAGTTTATAAATGTAAGTATGATGTGATTTTTTATTTTATTTTATGTTGTTGAACAGTGTTTTTGTTTATTTTATAATTTCGTCATTAAAAGGCTGTGGCGGTTGGAGAGTCAGCTTCGTGTTAGGGCGTGTTAAAGATCCCGATACCCACACTACACCCTCATTGAAGTATATACGAGTAAAATTATTCGAGCGCGCAGCCAAAGTATATTGTTCACTATTATTTGCGGACTTAACCAAAATCCCATTGAACTGGCGATGTTCGGTGGAATTCTTGTGCCCATGCTGAAAAAAATTATACACACAGCGCCGCCAAGTGGAATCAAAAATTTTTTTTAATTTTAATTTTTGCACGGTGCCCTTTTGACGAATCCGACTGAAAATTAGTCAGAAAAGACTCACTTACTCTCTGCCGAATTTTGTGACGTTTTGGCAAAAGGCGTGGCTATTACGGTGCTGAAAAGTCCGATTGTACTCTGTGGCAACAAAAGCTCCGGCAACATTACTCAGATGATACTATCTTCTCGAAGTTGTACACATTTGAGGATACTTCAGCCCTGAAGACATCCACCAACTTATTTTTCATCGTAGTAGTAGCGCCACCAACTGGTAAAAGCTAATACAAGTTATTTTTTTGGATGTTTTTCTCCGTGCAACTCAACAAGGTCGCCCTCATATATGCTCGGATGACTGTTTCGGCCATGAGGATGTCACAATACGAAATTCATCCTTTTTCGTGAAAAGTTGTGGGCAATAAAACAACGCTGATTATGAGGTTCTAAATATGAACGACAACTCGTGAAACTTTACACACACATCAGGCAGAGCAAATTTATCAATATTTTATACGTTAGTTGTGCAGCTATTTTGAAATGGCTCGCCATGGCCCTCGAGAAATGTTAAAAAAAGCAGCCCTGGTTGAGTGTTTCACCTCGCTTTTTGTAAATTTTATGGAGTACAGTGAACCCTCGGTTATCGCGGTTAATGGGGACCGAGACCACCCGCGAAAACTGAAAATCCGCGAAGTAGCGGCGCACCTTCAAAAATGCTTAAAAAAAAATACAATATATATAATAAATATATATATATATATATACGGGGAGAGAGAGAGAGAGTGAAATTCATGTTATAACAAAAAAAACAAATTATTATTAAAACGTATTATTTTTTTATTCCCCAGCCATTCTTTTTGTATTTATTTAATTACTCAGACTTTTACCTGCTGGTACGCCGTCTGGTGTGCCCTGTGAAATGAAAGGTGCCATTCTTTATTTATTTATTTATTTATTCATTTATTCATTCATAACTGACAGCTTCGCGCTCCGCTCGTGCCCGGGCGGAAGAGGTGCTCCAATTCGGCTTAACTGTGACACACGCCCACCCTCCTCCCCCGGAGCTTCCATTCGGTTAAACTTAGGGGCCGCTTGGCACCGCCCGTGCCCGGGGAAGGTGCTCCTCTTCGGCTTACTGTGACGCGAGCATGCCCTCCTCCTCCGGAGCTTCCATTCGGTTAAACTTAGGGGCCGCTTGGAACCGCCCGTGGCCGGGGAAGGTGCTCCTCTTCGGCTTACTGTGACGCGAGCATGCCCTCCTCCTCCGGAGCTTCCATTCGGTTAAACTTAGGGGCCGCTTGGAACCGCCCGTGCCCGGGGAAGGTGCTCCTCTTCGGCTTACTGTGACGCGAGCATGCCCTCCTCCTCCGGAGCTTCCATTCGGTTAAACTTAGGGGCCGCTTGGCACCGCCCGTGCCCGGGGAAGGTGCTCCTCTACGGCTTAACTGCCACGCGAGCATGCCCTCCTCCTCCGGAGCTTCCAATCGGTTAAACTTAGGGGCCGCTTGGCACCGCCCGTGCCCGGGGAAGGTGCTCCTCTACGGCTTAACTGCCACGCACGCCGGCCGGAGCTCTGGTACTGTCCGAACCGCGCGAAACGTCGCCACCGATCGTGTCCGGGGGAACGTGCTCTTCTTCGTCCACTCTCCTCTTCGCCCACGCTCTTCTTTGGTGCACGCCGGCCGTCTAACCGCTCCAGCGCCCCGTCGTGCCGCTCGGCGAAACTACAATGCCCCCGAATATTTTTTAGACCCGCGAAGCACTGAACCCGCGAAAGGTGAACCGCCAAGTAGCGAGGGTTCACTGTTTGTATAAGACCAAGACCTACAAAAAAGACTCTTGGAGCAATGAGCTAGGTTTTACAGGAAGTCGGCCATTTTGAATTTACTTAAAAGGGGGCGGGTCACCACAATGGACTTTGTGTAGAAATTATTATTGGGGCCCGAGCAGCGACCGCGGCGAGGTCCCTATTGTTTTTGTAGAAATTATTATTAGGGCCCGAGCAGCGACCGCTACGAGGTCCCCATTGTTTTTGTGGAAATTATTATTATTATTATTATTAGGGCCCGAGCAGTGACCTGTTTATTTTTTTTAAGCATTTTTGAAGGTGCGCCGCTACTTCGCGGATTTTCAGTTTTCGCGGGTGGTCTCGGTCCCCGTTAACCGCGATAACCGAGGGTTCACTGTACTCCATAAAATTTACAAAAAGCGAGGTGAAACACTCAACCAGAGCTGCTTTTTTTAACATTTCTCGAGGGCCATGGCGAGCCATTTCAAAAAAGCTGCACAACTAACGTATAAAATATTGATAAATTTGCTCGGCCTGATGTGTGTGTAAAGTTTTACAAGTTGTCGTTCATATTTAGAACCTCATAATCAGCTTTGTTTTGTTGCCGAACAGTGCAATGCCACTCCCACAACTTTTCATGAAAAAGGACGAATTTCGTATTGTGACATCCTCATGGCCGAAACAGTCATCCGAGCATATATGAGGGCGACCTTGTTGAGTTGCACGGAGAAAAACATCCAAGAAAATAACTTGTATTAGCTTTTACCAGTTGGTGGCGCTACTACTACGATGTAAAATAAGTTGGTAGATGTCTTCAGGGCTGAAGTATCCTCAAATGTGTACAACTTCGAGAAGATAGGATCATCTGAGTCATGTTGCCGGAGCTTTTGTTGCCACAGAGTACAATCGGACTTTTCAGCACCTTAATAGCCACGCCTTTTGCCAAAACGTCACAAAATTCGGCAGAGAGTAAGATCATTGTCTTGAATCTTTTCTGACTCATTTTCAGTCGGATTCGTCAAAAGGGCACCGTGCAGTACGTGAAAATTAAAATAAAAACAAATTTTTGATTCCACTTGGCGGCACTGTGTGTATAACAAAATAATAACATTAAGATGTCTTCAGGTCGGGACGTTTTATTTACAGGTGAAGGTTTGGATTTTTAGGAGCATGTGCAGGGGAGTTATTAAGCATTCATTTATTTGTATTAGGTTCATTTTGTCTTCTTATTATTGATATTTGACTGATTCATTAAAAGCAGACAATTATGTTTTAGGTTAATTTTTTACCTGACATGTTTCGGCGAGTCTTTCGCCTTCTTCAGAGTGTCGCATGATGGTGTCTTGAGCTGATGTTCCATGAGGGTGTGACTTACCTGTCAAAACAATGAAAAAATCAGAGCAGTAAAAGAACAAGCACAACATGAACATTACAAATCAGCAATCACTGACCACTGCAAAAGGGAAAACCACATCATGGACCGGGAGAAGGGCAGGGTCATCCGCACAGAAGAGAACAAACAACAGCGCTGGATCAGAGAGGCCATTGAGATCTGCAAGCGAGGCATAAAAACCATGAACAGAGACAAGGGAGCCTTCATCCTCTCTACCACCTGGACCAGCATCTTGGCGGAGTGAACGGACAGCGGGGGGCGTGACTTGCCTTCATTCTTGTGACAGGTAAGTCACGCCCTCATGGAACATCAGCTGATAAAGACGGGTCACAAGACAGCATCATGTGACACTCTGAAGAAGGCGAAAGACTTTCGTATTGTGACATGCTCAAGGCCTAAACACTCATCCGAGCAAATATAAGGTAGATTTTGTTCACCTGCCCGGAGAAAAACATCAACGAAAATAATTTGTATTTGTTTTAACCAGTTGGTAGCACTACCACTGCGATCAAAAATAAGTTGGCAGCCGTCTTCAGGGCCTGAATATCCTCAAATGTGAAAGATTTCCAGAAGATGGATCATCTGAATCATTTTGCAGGAACTTTTGTTGCCACGGAGAATAATCAGACTCTGCGGCACCGTAATAGCCACGCCCTTTGAAGGAAAGTCGTAAAAATAGGGATAGAGTAAGATCAATGTCTTGAGTCTTTTCTAGCCAATTTTCAATCGGATTCGTTAAAAGGGCACCGAGCAGTACGTCAAAATGTAAAAATTGATATTGATTGGCGCAAGGTGTATAACTGAATATAAACATATAGATGTCTTCAGGTACCGACTCTTTATGTACATGTGAAGTTTTGGATTTTTAGCAGCATGTGCAGGAGAGTTATTAAGCATTTTGTCCATTGCGGCGAAGGAAATCTTAAGTGAAAACTTTGAAGCCCCGCCCCCGTCATATAGTATTTCGGAAACAAAAAATTTTAGCCCCAGTGTTTGTCCCAGGTCTTAAGATGCTCCAGACAGAACTTTAAGGCAATCAGATGAAGCCTTTAGGATCAGGGTGCAAAAGAATGACCCCTGTAAACATGCAAAAAAGGGCAAAAGTCGGACTTTCAAAAATTCATAACTCACTTCCTGTTCATATTAGACGTTAAAAAATATAAAATTTTTCGCCATGCCCGATGAGACTGCCAAGTTTGGTGAGTTTTTGTGCATGTTTCGGGGGTCAAAAATGCGATCGAACAATCGGAAAAATAATAATAATACTAATTTCTACAAAAACAATAGGGAATTCGCAGCGGTCGCTGCTCAGGCCCTAATAATAATAATAATAATAATAATAATAATAATAAAAGTAATAATATTTTCGACAAAAACAATAGGGACCTCGCCGTGGTCGCTGCTCGGGCCCCAATAATAATTTCTACACAAAGTCCATTGTGGTGACCCGCCCCCTTTTAAGTAAATTCAAAATGGCCGACTTCCTGTAAAACCTAGCTCATTGCTCCAAGAGACTTTTTTGTAGGTCTTGGTCTTATACATACAGTGAACCCTCGCTACTTCGCGGTTCACCTTTCGCGGGTTCAGTGCTTCGCGGGTCTAAAAAATATTCGGGGGCATTGTAGTTTCGCCAAGCGGCACGACGGGGCGCTGGAGCGGTTAGACGGCCGGCGTGCGCCGAAGAAGAGCGTGGGCGAAGAGGAGAGTGGACGAAGAAGAGCACGTTCCCCCGGACACGATCGGTGGCGACGTTTCGCGCGGTTCGGACCGTACCAGAGCTCCGGCCGGCGTGCGTGGCAGTTAAGCCGTAGAGGAGCACCTTCCCCGGGCACGGGCGGTGCCAAGCGGCCCCTAAGTTTAACCGAATGGAAGCTCCGGAGGAGGAGGGCATGTTCGCGTCACAGTAAGCCGAAGAGGAGCACCTTCCCCGGGCACGGGCGGTTCCAAGCGGCCCCTAAGTTTAACCGAATGGAAGCTCCGGAGGAGGAGGGCATGCTCGCGTCACAGTAAGCCGAAGAGAAGCCCCTTCCCCGGGCACGGGCGGTTCCAAGCGGCCCCTAAGTTTAACCGAATGGAAGCTCCGGAGGAGGAGGGCATGCTCGCGTCACAGTAAGCCGAAGAGGAGCACCTTCCCCGGGCACGGCGGTGCCAAGCGGCCCCTAAGTTTAACCGAATGGAAGCTCCGGGGGAGGAGGGCGGGCGTGTGTCACAGTTAAGCCGAATTGGAGCACCTCTTCTGCCCGGGCACGAGCGGAGCGCGAGGCTGTCAGTTATGAATGAATAAATGAATAAATAAATAAAGAATGCCACCTTTCATTTCACAGGGCACACCGGACGGCGTACCAGCAGGTAAAAGTCGGAGTAATTAAATAAATACAAAAAGAATGGCTGGGGAATAAAAAAATAATACGTTTTAATAATAATTTGGTTTTTTTGTTATAACATGAATTTCACTCTCTCTCTCTCTCTCCCCCCGTATATATATATATATATATATATATATATATATATATATATATATTTATATATTTATTATATATATTGTATTTTTTTTTAAGCATTTTTGAAGGTGCGCCGCTACTTCGCGGATTTTCAGTTTTCGCGGGTGGTCTCGGTCCCCATTAACCGCGATAACCGAGGGTTCACTGTACTCCATAAAATTTACAAAAAGCGAGGTGAAACACTGAACCAGAGCTGCTTTTTTTTTAACATTTCTCGAGGGCCATGGCGAGCCATTTAAAAAAAGCTGCACAACTAACGTATAAAATATTGATAAATTTGCTCGGCCTGATGTGTGTGTAAAGTTTTACGAGTTGTCGTTCATATTTAGAACCTCATAATCAGCTTTGTTTTATTGCCGAACAGTGCAATGCCACTCCCACAACTTTTCACGAAAAATCACGAATTTCGTATTGTGACATCCTCATGGCCGAAACAGTCATCCGAGCATATATGAGGGCGACCTTGTTGAGTTGCACGGAGAAAAACATCCAAGAAAATAACTTGTATTAGCTTTTACCAGTTGGTGGCGCTACTACTACGATGTAAAATAAGTTGGTAGATGTCTTCAGGGCTGAAGTATCCTCAAATGTGTACAACTTCGAGAAGATAGGATCATCTGAGTCATGTTGCCGGAGCTTTTGTTGCCACAGAGTACAATCGGACTTTTCAGCACCTTAATAGCCACGCCTTTTGCCAAAACGTCACAAAATTCGGCAGAGAGTAAGATCATTGTCTTGAGTCTTTTCTGACTAATTTTCAGTCGGATTCGTCAAAAGGGCACCGTGCAGTACGTGAAAATTAAAATAAAAACAAATTTTTGATTCCACTTGGCGGCACTGTGTGTATAACAAAATAATAACATTAAGATGTCTTCAGGTCGGGACGTTTTATTTACAGGTGAAGGTTTGGATTTTTAGGAGCATGTGCAGGGGAGTTATTAAGCATTCATTTATTTGTATTAGGTTCATTTTGTCTTCTTATTATTGATATTTGACTGATTCATTAAAAGCAGACAATTATGTTTTAGGTTAATTTTTTACCTGACATGTTTCGGCGAGTCTTTCGCCTTCTTCAGAGTGTCGCATGATGGTGTCTTGAGACCCGTCTTTATCAGCTGATGTTCCATGAGGGTGTGACTTACCTGTCAAAAAAATGAAAAATCAGAGCAGTAAAAGAACAAGCACAACATGAACATTACAAATCAGCAATCACTGACCACTGCAAAAGGGAAAACCACATCATGGACCGGGAGAAGGGCAGGGTCATCCGCACCGAAGAGAACAAACAACAGCGCTGGATCAGAGAGGCCATTGAGATCTGCAAGCGAGGCATAAAAACCATGAACAGAGACAAGGGAGCCTTCATCCTCTCTACCACCTGGAGCAGCATTTTGGCGGAGTGAACGGACAGCGGGGGGCGTGACTTGCCTTCATTCTTGTGACAGGTAAGTCACGCCCTCATGGAACATCAGCTGATAAAGACGGGTCACAAGACACCATCATGTGACACTCTGAAGAAGGCGAAAGACTTTCGTATTGTGACATGCTCAAGGCCTAAACACTCATCCGAGCAAATATAAGGTAGATTTTGTTCACCTGCCCGGAGAAAAACATCAACGAAAATAATTTGTATTTGTTTTAACCAGTTGGTGGCGCTACCACTGCGATCAAAAATAAGTTGGCAGCCGTCTTCAGGGCCTGAATATCCTCAAATGTGAAAGATTTCCAGAAGATGGATCATCTGAATCATTTTGCAGGAACTTTTTTTGCCACGGAGAATAATCAGACTCTGCGGCACCGTAATAGCCACGCCCTTTGAAGGAAAGTCATAAAAATAGGGATAGAGTAAGATCAATGTCTTGAGTCTTTTCTAGCCAATTTTCAATCGGATTCGTTAAAAGGGCACCGTGCAGTACGTCAAAATGTAAAAAATGATATTGATTGGCGCAAGGTGTATAACTGAATATAAACTTATAGATGTCTTCAGGTACAGACTCTTTATGTACATGTGAAGTTTTGGATATTTAGCAGCATGTGCAGGAGAGTTATTAAGCATTTTGTCCATTGCGGCGAAGGAAATCTTAAGTGAAAACTTTGAAGCCCCGCCCCCGTCATATAGTATTTCGGAAACAAAAAATTTTAGCCCCAGTGTTTGTCCCAGGTCTTCAGATGCTACAGACAGAATTTTAAGGCAATCAGATGAAGCCTTTAGGATCAGGGTGCAAAAGAATGACCCCTGTAAACATGCAAAAAAGGGCAAAAGTCGGACTTTCAAAAATTCATAACTCACTTCCTGTTCATATTAGACGTTAAAATATCAAATTTTTCGCCATGCCCGATGAGACTGCCAAGTTTGGTGAGTTTTTGTGCATGTTTCGGGGGTCAAAAATGCGATCGAACAATCGGAAAAATAATAATAATAATAATTTCTACAAAAACAATAGGGACTTCGCAGCGGTCGCTGCTCAGGCCCTAATAATAATAATAATAATAATAATAAAAGTAATAATGTTTTCTACAAAAACAATAGGGACCTCGCCGCGGTCGCTGCTCGGGCCCCAATAATAATTTCTACACAAAGTCCATTGTGGTGACCCGCCCCCTTTTAAGTAAATTCAAAATGGCCGACTTCCTGTAAAACCTAGCTCATTGCTCCAAGAGACTTTTTTGTAGGTCTTGGTCTTATACATACAGTGAACCCTCGCTACTTCGCGGTTCACCTTTCGCGGGTTCAGTGCTTCGCGGGTCTAAAAAATATTCTGGGGCATTGTAGTTTCGCCGAGCGGCACGACGGGTCGCTGGAGAGATTAGACGGCCGGCGTGCGCCGAAGAAGAGCGTGGGCGAAGAGGAGAGTGGACGAAGAAGAGCACGTTCCCCCGGACACGATCGGTGGCGACGTTTCGCGCGGTTCGGACCGTACCAGAGCTCCGGCCGGCGTGCGTGGCAGTTAAGCCGTAGAGGAGCACCTTCCCCGGGCACGGGCGGTTCCAAGCGGCCCCTAAGTTTAACCGAATGGAAGCTCCGGAGGAGGAGGGCATGCTCACGTCACAGTAAGCCGAAGAGGAGCACCTTCCCCGGGCACGGGCGGTGCCAAGCGGCCCCTAAGTTTAACCGAATGGAAGCTCCGGGGGAGGAGGGCGGGCGTGTGTCACAGTTAAGCCAAATTGGAGCACCTCTTCTGCCCGGGCACGAGCGGAGCGCGAGGCTGTCAGTTATGAATGAATAAATGAATAAATAAATAAAGAATGCCACCTTTCATTTCACAGGGCACACCGGACGGCGTACCAGCAGGTAAAAGTCGGAGTAATTAAATAAATACAAAAAGAATGGCTGGGGAATAAAAAAATAATACGTTTTAATAATAATTTGGTTTTTTTGTTATAACATGAATTTCACTCTCTCTCTCCCCGTATATATATATATATATATATTTATTATATATATTGTATTTTTTTTTTAAGCATTTTTGAAGGTGCGCCGCTACTTCGCGGATTTTCAGTTTTTGCGGGTGGTCTCGGTCCCCATTAACCGCGATAACCGAGGGTTCACTGTACTCCATAAAATTTACAAAAAGCGAGGTGAAACACTCAACCAGAGCTGCTTTTTTTAACATTTCTCGAGGGCCATGGCGAGCCATTTCAAAAAAGCTGCACAACTAACGTATAAAATATTGATAAATTTGCTCGGCCTGATGTGTGTGTAAAGTTTTACGAGTTGTCGTTCATATTTAGAACCTAATAATCAGCTTTGTTTTATTGCCGAACAGTGCAATGCCACTCCCACAACTTTTCACGAAAAAGGACGAATTTCGTATTGTGACATCCTCATGGCCGAAACAGTCATCCGAGCATATAGGCAACCTTGTTGAGTTGCACGGAGAAAAACATCCAAGAAAATAACTTGTATTAGCTTTTACCAGTTGGTGGCGCTACTACTACGATGAAAAATAAGTCGGTAGATGTCTTCAGGGCTGAAGTATCCTCAAATGTGTACAACTTCGAGAAGATAGGATCATCTGAGTCATATTGCCGGAGCTTTTGTTGCCACAGAGTACAATCGGACTTTTCAGCACCGTAATAGCCACGCCTTTTGCCAAAACGTCACAAAATTCGGCAGAGAGTAAGATCATTGTCTTGAGTCTTTTCTGACTAATTTTCAGTCGGATTCGTCAAAAGGGCACCGTGCAGTACGTGAAAATTAAAATAAAAACAAATTTTTGATTCCACTTGGCGGCACTGTGTGTATAACAAAATAATAACATTAAGATGTCTTCAGGTCGGGACGTTTTATTTACAGGTGAAGGTTTGGATTTTTAGGAGCATGTGCAGGGGAGTTATTAAGCATTCATTTATTTGTATTAGGTTCATTTTGTCTTCTTATTATTGATATTTGACTGATTCATTAAAAGCAGACAATTATGTTTTAGGTTAATTTTTTCACTGACATGTTTCGGCGAGTCTTTCGCCTTCTTCAGAGTGTCGCATGATGGTGTCTTGAGCTGATGTTCCATGAGGGTGTGACTTACCTGTCAAAAAAATGAAAAAAATCAGAGCAGTAAAAGAACAAGCACAACATGAACATTACAAATCAGCAATCACTGACCACTGCAAAAGGGAAAACCACATCATGGACCGGGAGAAGGGCAGGGTCATCCGCACAGAAGAGAACAAACAACAGCGCTGGATCAGAGAGGCCATTGAGATCTGCAAGCGAGGCATAAAAACCATGAACAGAGACAAGGGAGCCTTCATCCTCTCTACCACCTGGACCAGCATCTTGGCGGAGTGAACGGACAGCGGGGGGCGTGACTTGCCTTCATTCTTGTGACAGGTAAGTCACGCCCTCATGGAACATCATCTGATAAAGACGGGTCACAAGGCACCATCATGTGACACTCTGAAGAAGGCGAAAGACTTTCGTATTGTGACATGCTCAAGGCCTAAACACTCATCCGAGCAAATATAAGGTAGATTTTGTTAACCTGCCCGGAGAAAAACATCAACGAAAATAATTTGTATTTGTTTTAACCAGTTGGTGGCGCTACCACTGCGATCAAAAATAAGTTGGCAGCCGTCTTCAGGGCCTGAATATCCTCAAATGTGAAAAATTTCGAGAAGATGGATCATCTGAATCATTTTGCAGGAACTTTTGTTGCCACGGAGAATAATCAGACTCTGCGGCACCGTAATAGCCACGCCCTTCGAAGGAAAGTCACAAAAATAGGGATAGAGTAAGATCAATGTCTTGAGTCTTTTCTAGCCAATTTTCAATCAGATTCGTTAAAAGGGCACCGTGCAGTACGTCAAAATGTAAAAAATGATATTGATTGGCGCAAGGTGTATAACTGAATATAAACATATAGATGTCTTCAGGTACAGACTCTTTATGTACATGTGAAGTTTTGGATTTTTAGCAGCATGTGCAGGAGAGTTATTAAGCATTTTGTCCATTGCGGCGAAGGAAATCTTAAGTGAAAACTTTGAAGCCCCGCCCCCGTCATATAGTATTTCGGAAACAAAACATTTTAGCCCCAGTGTTTGTCCCAGGTCTTCAGATGCTACAGACAGAATTTTAAGGCAATCAGATGAAGCCTTTAGGATCAGGGTGCAAAAGAATGACCCCTGTAAACATGCAAAAAAGGGCAAAAGTCGGACTTTCAAAAATTCATAACTCACTTCCTGTTCATATTAGACGTTAAAATATCAAATTTTTCGCCATGCCCGATGAGACTGCCAAGTTTGGTGAGTTTTTGTGCATGTTTCGGGGGTCAAAAATGCGATCGAACAATCGGAAAAATAATAATAATAATAATTTCTACAAAAACAATAGGGACTTCGCAGCGGTCGCTGCTCAGGCCCTAATAATAATAATAATAATAATAATAAAAGTAATAATATTTTCTACAAAAACAATAGGGACCTCGCCGCGGTCGCTGCTCGGGCCCCAATAATAATTTCTACACAAAGTCCATTGTGGTGACCCGCCCCCTTTTAAGTAAATTCAAAATGGCCGACTTCCTGTAAAACCTAGCTCATTGCTCCAAGAGACTTTTTTGTAGGTCTTGGTCTTATACATACAGTGAACCCTCGCTACTTCGCGGTTCACCTTTCGCGGGTTCAGTGCTTCGCGGGTATAAAAAATATTCGGGGGCATTGTAGTTTCGCCGAGCGGCACGACGGGGCGCTGGAGCGGTTAGACGGCCGGCGTGCGCCGAAGAAGAGCGTGGGCGAAGAGGAGAGTGGACGAAGAAGAGCACGTTCCCCCGGACACGATCGGTGGCGACGTTTCGCGCGGTTCGGACCGTACCAGAGCTCCGGCCGGCGTGCGTGGCAGTTAAGCCGTAGAGGAGCACCTTCCCCGGGCACGGGCGGTGCCAAGCGGCCCCTAAGTTTAACCGAATGGAAGCTCCGGAGGAGGAGGGCATGCTCGCGTCACAGTAAGCCGAAGAGGAGCACCTTCCCCGGGCACGGGCGGTTCCAAGCGGCCCCTAAGTTTAACCGAATGGAAGCTCCGCAGGAGGAGGGCATGCTCGCGTCACAGTAAGCCGAAGAGGAGCACCTTCCCCGGGCACGGGCGGTGCCAAGCGGCCCCTAAGTTTAACCGAATGGAAGCTCCGGGGGAGGAGGGCGGGCGTGTGTCACAGTTAAGCCAAAATGGAGCACCTCTTCTGCCCGGGCACGAGCGGAGCGCGAGGCTGTCAGTTATGAATGAATAAATGAATAAATAAATAAAGAATGCCACCTTTCATTTCACAGGGCACACCGGACGGCGTACCAGCAGGTAAAAGTCGGAGTAATTAAATAAATACAAAAAGAATGGCTGGGGAATAAAAAAATAATACGTTTTAATAATAATTTGGTTTTTTTGTTATAACATGAATTTCACTCTCTCTCTCTCTCTCCCCCCGTATATATATATATATATATATATATATATATATATATATATATATATATTTATATATTTATTATATATATTGTATATTTTTTTTTTGCATTTTTGAAGGTGCGCCGCTACTTCGCGGATTTTCAGTTTTCGCGGGTGGTCTCGGTCCCCATTAACCGCGATAACCGAGGGTTCACTGTACTCCATAAAATTTACAAAAAGCGAGGTGAAACACTCAACCAGAGCTGCTTTTTTTTAACATTTCTCGAGGGCCATGGCGAGCCATTTAAAAAAAGCTGCACAACTAACGTATAAAATATTGATAAATTTGCTCGGCCTGATGTGTGTGTAAAGTTTTACGAGTTGTCGTTCATATTTAGAACCTCATAATCAGCTTTGTTTTATTGCCGAACAGTGCAATGCCACTCCACAACTTTTCACGAAAAATCACGAATTTCGTATTGTGACATCCTCATGGCCGAAACAGTAATCCGAGCATATATGAGGGCGACCTTGTTGAGTTGCACGGAGAAAAACATCCAAGAAAATAACTTGTATTAGCTTTTACCAGTTGGTGGCGCTACTACTACGATGTAAAATAAGTTGGTAGATGTCTTCAGGGCTGAAGTATCCTCAAATGTGTACAACTTCGAGAAGATAGGATCATCTGAGTCATGTTGCCGGAGCTTTTGTTGCCACAGAGTACAATCGGACTTTTCAGCACCTTAATAGCCACGCCTTTTGCCAAAACGTCACAAAATTCGGCAGAGAGTAAGATCATTGTCTTGAGTCTTTTCTGACTAATTTTCAGTCGGATTCGTCAAAAGGGCACCGTGCAGTACGTGAAAATTAAAATAAAAACAAATTTTTGATTCCACTTGGCGGCACTGTGTGTATAACAAAATAATAACATTAAGATGTCTTCAGGTCGGGACGTTTTATTTACAGGTGAAGGTTTGGATTTTTAGGAGCATGTGCAGGGGAGTTATTAAGCATTCCTTTATTTGTATTAGGTTCATTTTGTCTTCTTATTATTGATATTTGACTGATTCATTAAAAGCAGACAATTATGTTTTAGGTTAATTTTTTACCTGACATGTTTCGGCGAGTCTTTCGCCTTCTTCAGAGTGTCGCATGATGGTGTCTTGAGCTGATGTTCCATGAGGGTGTGACTTACCTGTCAAAAAAATGAAAAAATCAGAGCAGTAAAAGAACAAGCACAACATGAACATTACAAATCAGCAATCACTGACCACTGCAAAAGGGAAAACCACATCATGGACCGGGAGAAGGGCAGGGTCATCCGCACAGAAGAGAACAAACAACAGCGCTGGATCAGAGAGGCCATTGAGATCTGCAAGCGAGGCATAAAAACCATGAACAGAGACAAGGGAGCCTTCATCCTCTCTACCACCTGGACCAGCATCTTGGCGGAGTGAACGGACAGCGGGGGGCGTGACTTGCCTTCATTCTTGTGACAGGTAAGTCACGCCCTCATGGAACATCAGCTGATAAAGACGGGTCACAAGACACCATCATGTGACACTCTGAAGAAGGCGAAAGACTTTCGTATTGTGACATGCTCAAGGCCTAAACACTCATCCGAGCAAATATAAGGTAGATTTTGTTAACCTGCCCGGAGAAAAACATCAACGAAAATAATTTGTATTTGTTTTAACCAGTTGGTGGCGCTACCACTGCGATCAAAAATAAGTTGGCAGCCGTCTTCAGGGCCTGAATATCCTCAAATGTGAAAGATTTCCAGAAGATGGATCATCTGAATCATTTTGCAGGAACTTTTGTTGCCACGGAGAATAATCAGACTCTGCGGCACCGTAATAGCCACGCCCTTTGAAGGAAAGTCATAAAAATAGGGATAGAGTAAGATCAATGTCTTGAGTCTTTTCTAGCCAATTTTCAGTCGGATTCGTTAAAAGGGCACCGTGCAGTACGTCAAAATGTAAAGATTTATATTGATTGGCGCAAGGTGTATAACTGAATATAAACATATAGATGTCTTCAGGTACCGACTCTTTATGTACATGTGAAGTTTTGGATTTTTAGCAGCACGTGCAGGAGAGTTATTAAGCATTTTGTCCATTGCGGCGAAGGAAATCTTAAGTGAAAACTTTGAAGCCCCGCCCCCGTCATATAGTATTTCGGAAACAAAAAATTTTAGCCCCAGTGTTTGTCCCAGGTCTTAAGATGCTCCAGACAGAACTTTAAGGCAATCAGATGAAGCCTTTAGGATCAGGGTGCAAAAGAATGACCCCTGTAAACATGCAAAAAAGGGCAAAAGTCGGACTTTCAAAAATTCATAACTCACTTCCTGTTCATATTAGACGTTAAAAAATATCAAATTTTTCGCCATGCCCGATGAGACTGCCAAGTTTGGTGAGTTTTTGTGCATGTTTCGGGGGTTAAAAATGCGATCGAACAATCGGAAAAATAATAATAATAATAATTTCTACAAAAACAATAGGGACTTCTTAGCGGTCGCTGCTCAGGCCCTAATAATAATAATAATAATAATAATAATAATAAAAGTAATAATATTTTCTACAAAAACAATAGGGACCTCGCCGCGGTCGCTGCTCGGGCCCCAATAATAATTTCTACACAAAGTCCATTGTGGAGACCCGCCCCCTTTTAAGTAAATTCAAAATGGCCGACTTCCTGTAAAACCTAGCTCATTGCTCCAAGAGACTTTTTTGTAGGTCTTGGTCTTATACATACAGTGAACCCTCGCTACTTCGAGGTTCACCTTTCGCGGGTTCAGTGCTTCGCGGGTCTAAAAAATATTCGGGGGCATTGTAGTTTCGCCGAGCGGCACGACGGGGCGCTGGAGCGGTTAGACGGCCGGCGTGCGCCGAAGAAGAGCGTGGGCGAAGAGGAGAGTGGACGAAGAAGAGCACGTTCCCCCGGACACGATCGGTGGCGACGTTTCGCGCGGTTCGGACCGTACCAGAGCTCCGGCCGGCGTGCGTGGCAGTTAAGCCGTAGAGGAGCACCTTCCCCGGGCACGGGCGGTTCCAAGCGGCCCCTGAGTTTAACCGAATGGAAGCTCCGGAGGAGGAGGACATGCTCGCGTCACAGTAAGCCGAAGAGGAGCACCTTCCCCGGGCACGGGCGGTTCCAAGCGGCCCCTAAGTTTAACCGAATGGAAGCTCCGGAGGAGGAGGGCATGCTTGCGTCACAGTAAGCCGAAGAGGAGCACCTTCCCCGGGCACGGGCGGTGCCAAGCGGCCCCTAAGTTTAACCGAATGGAAGCTCCGGGGGAGGAGGGCGGGCGTGTGTCACAGTTAAGCCGAATTGGAGCACCTCTTCTGCCGGGCACGAGCGGAGCGCGAGGCTGTCAGTTATGAATGAATAAATGAATAAATAAATAAAGAATGCCACCTTTCATTTCACAGGGCACACCGGACGGCGTACCAGCAGGTAAAAGTCGGAGTAATTAAATAAATACAAAAAGAATGGTTGGGGAATAAAAAAATAATAAGTTTTAATAATAATTGGTTTTTTTTGTTATAACATGAATTTCACTCTCTCTCTCTCTCTCTCCCCCCGTATATATATATATATATATATTTTTATTATATATATTGTATATTTTTTTTAAGCATTTTTGAAGGTGCGCCGCTACTTCCCGGATTTTCAGTTTTCGCGGGTGGTCTCGGTCCCCATTAACCGCGATAACCGAGGGTTCACTGTACTCCATAAAATTTACAAAAAGCGAGGTGAAACACTCAACCAGGGCTGCTTTTTTTAACATTTCTCGAGGGCCATGGTGAGCCATTTCAAAAAAGCTGCACAACTAACGTATAAAATATTGATAAATTTGCTCGGCCTGATGTGTGTGTAAAGTTTCACGAGTTGTTGTTCATATTTAGAACCTCATAATCAGCGTTGTTTTATTGCCGAACAGTGCAATGCCACTCCCACAACTTTTCATGAAAAAGGACAAATTTCGTATTATGACATCCTCATGGCCCGAAACAGTCATCCGAGCATATATGAGGGCGACCTTGTTGAGTTGCACGGAGAAAAACATCCAAGAAAATAACTTGTATTAGCTATAAGCAGTTGGTGGCGCTACTACTACGATGAAAAATAAGTTGGTAGATGTCTTCAGGGCTTAAGTATCCTCAAATGTGTGCAACTTCGAGAAGATAGGATCATCTGAGTCATGGTGCTGGAGCTTTTGTTGCCACAGAGTACAATCGGACTTTTCAGCACCGTAATAGCCATGCCTTTTGCCAAAACGTCACAAAATTCGGCAGAGAGTAAGATAATTGTCTAGAGTCTTTTCTGACTAATTTTCAGTCGGATTCGTCAAAAGGGCACCGTGCAGTACGTGAAAATTAAAATAAAAAAACATTTTTGATTCCACTTGGCGGCACTGTGTGTATAACAAAATAATAACATTAAGATGTCTTCAGGTCAGGACGTTTTATTTACAGGTGAAGGTTTGGATTTTTAGGAGCATGTGCAGGGGAGTTATTAAGCATTCATTTATTTGTATTAGGTTCATTTTGTCTTCTTATTATTGATATTTGACTGATTCATTAAAAGCAGACAATTATGTTTTAGGATAATTTTTTACCTGACATGTTTCGGCGAGTCTTTCGCCTTCTTCAGAGTGTCGCATGATGGTGTCTTGAGCTGATGTTCCATGAGGGTGTGACTTACCTGTCAAAAAAATTAAAAAATCAGAGCAGTAAAAGAACAAGCACAACATGAACATTACAAATCAGCAATCACTGACCACTGCAAAAGGGAAAACCACATCATACCGGGAGAAGGGCAGGGTCATCCGCACAGAAGAGAACAAACAACAGCGCTGGATCAGAGAGGCCATTGAGATCTGCAAGCGAGGCATAAAAACCATGAACAGAGACAAGGGAGCCTTCATCCTCTCTACCACCTGGACCAGCATCTTGGCAGAGTGAACGGACAGCGGGGGGCGTGACTTGCCTTCATTCTTGTGACAGGTAAGTCACGCCCTCATGGAACATCAGCTGATAAAGACGGGTCACAAGACACCATCATGTGACACTCTGAAGAAGGCGAAAGACTTTTGTATTGTGACATGCTCAAGGCCTAAACACTCATCCGAGCAAATATAAGGTAGATTTTGTTAACCTGCCCGGAGAAAAACATCAACGAAAATAATTTGTATTTGTTTTAACCAGTTGGTGGCGCTACCACTGCGATAAAAAATAAGTTGGCAGCCGTCTTCAGGGCCTGAATATCCTCAAATGTGAAAAATTTCGAGAAGATGGATCATCTGAATCATTTTGCAGGAACTTTTGTTGCCACGGAGAATAATCAGACTCTGCGGCACTGTAATAGCCACGCCCTTCGAAGGAAAGTCACAAAAATAGGGATAGAGTAAGATCAATGTCTTGAGTCTTTTCTAGCCAATTTTCAATCAGATTCGTTAAAAGGGCACCGTGCAGTACGTCAAAATGTAAAAAATGATATTGATTGGCGCAAGGTGTATAACTGAATATAAACATATAGATGTCTTCAGGTACAGACTCTTTATGTACATGTGAAGTTTTGGATTTTTAGCAGCATGTGCAGGAGAGTTATTAAGCATTTTGTCCATTGCGGCGAAGGAAATCTTAAGTGAAAACTTTGAAGCCCCGCCCCTGTCATATAGTATTTCGGAAACAAAAAATTTTAGCCCCAGTGTTTGTCCCAGGTCTTCAGATGCTACAGACAGAATTTTAAGGCAATCAGATGAAGCCTTTAGGATCAGGGTGCAAAAGAATGACCCCTGTAAACATGCAAAAAAGGGCAAAAGTCGGACTTTCAAAAATTCATAACTCACTTCCTGTTCATATTAGACGTTAAAATATCAAATTTTTCGCCATGCCCGATGAGACTGCCAAGTTTGGTGAGTTTTTGTGCATGTTTCGGGGGTCAAAAATATGATCGAACAATCGGAAAAATAATAATAATAATAATTTCTACAAAAACAATAGGGACTTCGCAGCGGTCGCTGCTCAGGCCCTAATAATAATAATAATAATATTATTAATAATAAAAGTAATAATATTTTCTACAAAAACAATAGGGACCTCGCAGCCGTCGCAGCTCGGGCCCTAATAACAATTTCTAGAAAAACAATAGGGACCTCGCAGCGGTCACTGCTCGGGCCCTAATAATAATAATAAAAATAATAATAATTTCCACAAAAACAATGGGGACCTCGTAGCGGTCGCTGCTCGGGCCCTAATAATAATTTCTTCAAAAACAATAGGGACCTCGCCGCCGTCGCTGCTCGGGCCCCAATAATAATTTCTACACAAAGTCCATTGTGGTGACCCGCCCCCTTTTAAGTAAATTAAAAATGGCCGACTTCCTGTAAAACCTAGCTCATTGCTCCAAGAGACTTTTTTGTAGGTCTTGGTCTTATACATACAGTGAACCCTCGCTACTTCGCGGTTCACCTTTCGCGGGTTCAGTGCTTCGCGGGTCTAAAAAATATTCGGGGGCATTGTAGTTTCGCCGAGCGGCACGACGGGGCGCTGGAGCAGTTAGACGGCCGGCGTGCGCCGAAGAAGAGCGTGGGCGAAGAGGAGAGTGGACGAAGAAGAGCACGTTCCCCCGGACACGATCGGTGGCGACGTTTCGCGCGGTTTGAACCGTACCAGAGCTCCGGCCGGCGTGCGTGGCAGTTAAGCCGTAGAGGAACACCTTCCCCGGGCACGGGCGGTGCCAAGCGGCCCCTAAGTTTAACCGAATGGAAGCTCCGGAGGAGGAGGGCATGCTCGCGTCACAGTAAGCCGAAGAGGAGCACCTTCCCCGGGCACGGGCGGTTCCAAGCGGCCCCTAAGGTTAACCGAATGGAAGCTCCGGAGGAGGAGGGCATGCTCGCGTCACAGTAAGCCGAAGAGGAGCACCTTCCACGGGCACGGGCGGTTCCAAGCGGCCCCTAAGTTTAACCGAATGGAAGCTCCGGAGGAGGAGGGGATGCTCGCGTCACAGTAAGCCGAAGAGGAGCACCTTCCCCGGGCACGGGCGGTTTCAAGCGGCCCCTAAGTTTAACTGAATGGAAGCTCCGGAGGAGGAGGGCATGCTCGCGTCACAGTAAGCCGAAGAGGAGCACCTTCCCCGGGCACGGGCGGTGCCAAGCGGCCCCTAAGTTTAACCGAATGGAAGTTCCGGGGGAGGAGGGCGGGCGTGTGTCACAGTTAAGCCGAATTGGAGCACCTCTTCCGCCCGGGCACGAGCGGAGCGCGAGGCTGTCAGTTATGAATGAATAAATGAATAAATAAATAAAGAATGCCACCTTTCATTTCACAGGGCACACCGGACGGCGTACCAGCAGGTAAAAGTCGGAGTAATTAAATAAATACAAAAAGAATGGCTGGGGAATTAAAAAATAATATGTTTTAATAATAATTTGTTTTTTTTTGTTGTAACATGAATTTCACTCTCTCTCTCCCCGTATATATATATATATATATATATATATATATATATATATATATATATATATTTATAAATTTGCTCGGCCTGATGTGTGTGTAAAGTTTCACGAGTTGTCGTTCATATTTACAACCTCATAATCAGCGTTGTTTTATTGCCGAACAGTGCAATGCCACTCCCACAACCTTTCACGAAAAAGGACGAATTTCGTATTGTGACATCCTCATGGCCGAAACAGTAATCCGAGCATATATGAGGGCGACCTTGTTGAGTTGCACGGAGAAAAACATCCAAGAAAATAACTTGTATTAGCTTTTACCAGTTGGTGGCGCTACTACTACGATGAAAAATAAGTTGGTAGAAGTCTTCAGGGCTGAAGTATCCTCAAATGTGTACAACTTCGAGAAGATAGGATCATCTGAGTCATGTTGCCGGAGCTTTTGTTGTCACAAAGTACAATCGGACTTTTCAGCACCGTAATAGCCACGCCTTTTGCCAAAACGTCACAAAATTCGGCAGAGAGTAAGATCATTGTCTTGAGTCTTTTCTGACTAATTTTCAGTCGGATTCGTCAGAAGGGCACCGTGCAGTACGTGAAAATTAAAATAAAAACAAATTTTTGATTCCACTTGGCGGCGCTGTGTGTAAAACAAAATAATAACATTAAGATGTCTTCAGGTCGGGACGTTTTATTTACAGGTGAAGGTTTGGATTTTTAGGAGCATGTGCAGGGGAGTTATTAAGCATTCATTTATTTGTATTAGGTTCATTTTGTCTTCTTATTATTGATATTTGACTGATTCATTAAAAGCAGACATTTATGTTTTAGGTTAATTTTTTACCTGACATGTTTCGGCGAGTCTTTCGCCTTCTTCAGAGTGTCGCATGATGGTGTCTTGAGACCAGTCTTTATCAGCTGATGTTCCATGAGGGTGTGACTTACCTGTCAAAAAAATTAAAAAATCAGAGCAGTAAAAGAACAAGCACAACATGAACATTACAAATCAGCAATCACTGACCACTGCAAAAGGGAAAACCACATCATGGACCGGGAGAAGGGCAGGGTCATCCGCACAGAAGAGAACAAACTACAGCGCTGGATCAGAGAGGCCATTGAGATCTGCAAGCGAGGCATAAAAACCATGAACAGAGACAAGGGAGCCTTCATCCTCTCTACCACCTGGAGCAGCGTCTTGGCGGAGTGAATGGACAGCGGGGGGCGTGACTTGCCTTCATTCTTGTGACAGGTATGGCACGCCTTCATGGAACATCAGCTGATAAAGACAGGTCACAAGACACCATCACAGGGTTCGAAGTTAACTTTAAAAACTGCTTGCCCATAGGGCAAGTGCCACTAAAATTTGCCTTGCCCGAGTGGCCAAATTACTTGCCCAACTTGGGCAAGTGACAATTTTTTTTCTCTTGCCCTGAGTGACTTTTTGTATGACAAAGTGTCTAATTACAAATTGCATGAATTTTTTGTTCGGACAGTTCCCGCCTAGAAAGAATTAAAATTACGTTACAATCATAAGGGTTGCTTATAGAAAAATGTATCATGTATTAACACATTAATTAGGTGTCTGCTGACCCAGGATTATGTTATTGTTATGTTATGTTATATATGAAAGAGAATGTGGAATGACACTGAACGATGGAAGGTGGAAGGATGTGGAAAGATTGTGAATGACATTGAATGATTTGGAATGACACTGAAAGATTTTGAATAATACTGAATGACACTGAATGAAGTAAAACTTTCTGGGAACGGGCCAATTCAAGATAGCTGCCGCACTGTGGGGGAGGCTTTGGTACCAAATTTGGAAAGAGACCCAAACGGTTGGGTCCATTTTATATCAGTGTGGGGGTGAAACGTTGGTCTCGGCGGAGCTGTCTGAATATTGGAGAAGTTAGAAGACAAAGTAAAACAGAACAATTAAAATCACTCTTCAAATACATATTGTTTGGTGGGCAGAGCATGATTTACAGCTCACCATTTTATTGCATGCACCAAGCATGTTATACATTTTTCTGTCCATGGGATGGCGTAGTCAAGAAAAATGAAGCATCTCGAAGCCCATTCGTGTGTGAAGTATTTCCCTGCAGGGCTTGGCTGCTTTATGGGGCTTCATTTTGCCATCACTAGTTTTAGATAGTTTTAATTTTTGAAAGAGCATTTTTGTTTTAGTATTAAGGTAGGCCAGAAATGGAATGAAATGCAGAGATAGAAATGACACAGGAAAAATTTGGCTAGAAGGGCTATAATTTTCATTAAAGCAGAGAAGAAAATAGAAACTACAAAAAACATTGATGTGTACTTGTCCACTTTAAGGTAGAACTGGTTGAAGTGAAATGAGTCACAAGATTGGAAAAATAGGAAATAAAATAGAATTAACATGTTCATTTTTGTGATAAGAAATTTGTGATTAGGTGAAAAGGGGAAAAAAAAGAGAATTACAGGCTTTTCAAATAAAACAACCTAATTTAAATTGGCCAACTTGTAAAATGGAAAAGAAAATTCTAAATTATGCACAGAAAGCATGAACGTGTTGGGCAGAAGGAAGGAAAAAGAAAAGAAAGAAAGGAGGAAGCAGTAAGTCTTGTTACAAAACATTAACTTTTCAGGACGAGTTGTGGTAGCAATGGAGGATCACGTGACGTAAAAAGTCAAACATAAAAGTGTGTGTAGAAGGAGTTCTACATCAACATGCGTTTTACTCATTAGGCCGTGATACACTGACAAAATTGGACTTCAATAGAATTAATAAGCACGGGCGAATTCAAACAAACGTCAAAACTTTAAAGGGGCGCATTGTCAGTGATAAGAAAGAGAAAAGATATTGCCAGACCACTTTTCTGTAAAAACTTTCCTTGGGACGCCTCGGTGACCCCCATTAAATCCCTGACCCTTCATAGATAAAGTTGAGGCCCAGTGCCTCTCAGGGCTGTAATTTATGTGGCAGAGAAAGGTCCAACAAGCCTTGGTAATCTTTAAAACAGTATCGTCATGGCCATGGAATGGGTTGTGTATGTTGGAACTTGTGAAGATACACTACAAGATTGTATCGACAAAGCATCTTAACGCACTACCAAATTATTATAAGCCATTTGAGCAAAACAGTGACTGCAAAAAATGACTTCATTAGCCTGGGTTACTGCAGGAACCAGGGCAAAATGAATTCATTTGCATATTTAGTCACAACAATTTGGATTTCGTGGCAGAGAACCACTTAGAGTGTGATTAAGAGCTTTCACTGCTGCTTTAAGGAATCAAAAAATTACATTCTTTTCCCACCACATTCACATTGCACGCCGGCCTAATTGTCACAGGGACACATTATACTGATAAGTTGCGGTGCATTTCAGCCCAGCGTCATTTTTTCCCCGCATCATCTAGGAGGCGCCACACGACTGTGGAGCCGTCCAAATTATCACCAAACCGCGACTTGACCTTCCTCCCGACTGGAGGAACTCAGACTTGTAACACAGACCAGGTGCGCATTCCAGACTGATAAGAAGTAAAAGTGTTTGAGAACCAAGGTCGCAGCCTGAAATCAAACTGACTTTTATGCGATGGGAGTACTAACATTGTGATACCAACGGATAAGAGATTGTTAGGATAAGCAGGAAGAGCGTAGGCGGGTGTGAGCTAATTAAAATTTGGGGTTTCCCATCTTGTATGAGTTGTATGGTTACAATGTGGACTGACAGTCAAGATAAATGTTCATGCGTTCTGTCGACATTGGGCTTTAAAAACCACAACAGGAAAAGAAAAGTTGTGCATAAAGCACGTCTAAAATAGTTATTTGTGAACGCAAAATTCACTTAACAGAAAATGACACAATTACAATTGGAAACTGCCTCGCCTTTATATCGACACAGCGCAGCTAAAAGGGAAAATGAACACACCCCCACACGCACACACACGCAGAAAATCAACTTGACAATTTGATCCCACGCCAGGGAAAAAGGTACCAGTAATTGAACGCACAAATTGGGAGAACAAAGGTGCAAACATTGCTGAGGACAGGATCAGCAAATTGGCAGATGGCAAATCCTGGCTGCCTAATTCATTGATTGGAAAAGTAATAAGAGTGACACACGAGCATAACCATGAGTCAAGAGAGGGGTAGTATGATATGAAATTGTTCCCACATACAGACTTTTCAACAAAAAACTTTTTTTTAGACAGTGTTATTTGTTTGAGATGCAATATTGTTTGGTTGTAATTCATATGTTTTCAAAATGGATTAAGTTGTTTCCGACAACATATGTTGATGCTAAAACAGTTGGAAAAAGTGTTGTGTAATCAAATTGTCAGGTTCAATCACCTAAGCATTCACTGAACATAGGCTAAATGAATGGAAGGAAGACAAGAGTTGATCTTTTACTCGCGAGGAGAACGAACAGAGGTGTGCTCAGTTACATCTCCAAATTCGTTCTGGAGCACACTCCGCCGAGCCCTCTATTTTATTAGGGAAGTCCCTAACAATACAATGTATTTGCACTAAGAGATGAAGGGGGGAGCACCAGCAGGAACATGTAAACATCTCAGACACAAGAGGAAAGACAGACATCAATGGCAGTCATCCACTGATTGAAAAGGCAGATATGCCCTTTTAGTGCTCTGGTACTAAAGTCTCAGTCCTTTTGTTTCAGAGGTGTGTCTCAGCACACCTCCTTTGATGTTGCAGACGTTGATCCAGTCTTCAGGCATCCGCTTCTCTGTGAAGTCTTCTCATCCATATGGTCAAACATGGGTCACGCTGTGGAACAATTCTTTTGCAATACTAATAGAGTAAAATATGGGATAAAATACATCTTCAACCTAACACAAATTATCCTGACATTTGGAATTTCAAGAAGTGATTTGAAGTGAAAATTATGCATTTTGTGAATGATGTTGTAACAAGTGGGACAGTTGTTGCAAAATTGACTCAAAGCGTCATTGTGCATACAGTCTGCAGGACTTGTGGAACGCACTAATGGGACTGTTAAGGGCAGACTTATCAAGAATATGAGGGAAAAAAAGGAGACAATGACCAGACTGTGTTTCAATCACAGCAATGAGGATAGTGCCAGCCGAAGTTAGGACACTATCCCCTATCGACTCTCAGGTTCATCAGAACCACCAGCGACTGGCACATCAGTCCCAGTACACATGGGAAACATGTTTTGCCCAAAAAAAAAAAAAAAAAAAAAAAAAGACGCAATTACTGGCCAGTGTGTTCTGATCCACAGAGAAATCACGTCCGTGTGGGAGACCAACTCTTCTTCAAGGTGCTGAAACGACTTCGTTGGGACAAGTGAATGCTGAGATGGCCCTCGCCAGATGATTGCAGTGACCCCGACGGCAGCAAAGGTCGCGGGGCGTGGCAGCTGGATCCACCAGTTGCAGTACAAGCTTCTCCGGTTTCCAGCTAAAGGCCGAGCAACGCGAATCCCTCGAACAGGAGCCCACCTGAGTCACAATATCGGACCACACGCACATCGGAACCGCACAACCAGCCACAGATACGAATGTTGAAGCCACAGAACAAAAAGATTAGATATTGTTTGGAAATTAATGACGTACATAAAGAATTTTAGCCTTGATTGGAGAACATTACTGCATTTACATTTTTAATAAAATGAAACAATTATTGATGTTATGACCACTACGAAGAATTTGAAAGACAATATATCGGGATAATTATGGTTTTCATTTTTGTTATGTGTAGTCTGTTCATGTTGCATTATTCTTATGACAAAGATGATTATTAACTGCATGTTTGTTGCCCAAATGTACCATTACAACCTGATTGATGTTGAGAATGACGAATTCGAACTGGACAATGACAAACTCGAACTGGACACTGAAACCTAAATAACACATGGACCCTTTTGCCCCTGCCCCCACACATGCACACACATACACCACACACGAAGATCCGGGAGGTAAAGACGGCTGTCCCCTCCTACAACGAGGCAAGGGCCTCCATCAAGTCGCCGCAGAGACAAGCTCTGCGTGGAGACAAGCTCTGCGTGGAGACAGTTTTGTTATTTTTCACTAGGTATATTGAAGTTTTTTTATGTTTTATTCCCAAGTGACCAACATACCATGAGAATCTCGTTCCACGCCGGAAGGGAGGAGGGGAATTTTGTCCCTACTGAGGGTTTTCGCCCCTCCACGGATGACCACACTGTTGTATGATTTCATTATGATGATCTGTCTTAAAGCCGTAAGGACATGATTTAAACCCACAAACGGGGGAATGTGAGATGGGATGAGGATATGTAAATAGTTTGTGTATTTCTAATCATGTTTTTATACACTATTTGTATCAGTTATAATTGCGCACACACACACAGACACTCACATTATTGCTTTAGCACACACGCGCACAACTGGAACACACGCACACACTTTAGTTTCGAATTCCTGACTGACTACTGTGGTTGATTGCTTCCTGCCTGCCTGCTAGAATTTCAGACAGACCTCCATTGTCTGCTTAGGTTGCTGATAAAAGACCGAACGGGTGGTAGAGAGTGAGAGAGAGTGCGCGAGATTGAACTGGCAAGACGCCTGCTTCACCTCCTGACTTCCTCTCCCATTCGCGAATGGTCAAAAACAAAACTCTAACTGGTTTGGTCTGGATTTATGCCACCTTCAGTCTAAAAATGGCGTCAGGACGTTTTAAACCTGACAGTTGCCTTGAGATCTCCGAGCTCGAACTGCCCTATTCCCACCTTGATCACAAGCTCCCATGAACCACTTGGACAGGGTTGCCTGTGTCCTTCTCGTTGATGTCCTTTGTGGCTCCATTCCTTTTCAGTGCTCCTAAAACAAAAAAGACAAGAAGCCAACTTAGTAAAGCTATTTAATGATTGTGAAACCTTATGGGACATGCTGAAATGTCTTCACACCACAATCCCTTAAAAAAAATAAAAAATAAAAAATATATTACCGTATAGAACATCAGAAAAAGGCAGGTCTCGGCGCTTGTTCTTGCTACGATGTCCAAAGAGATTGTACTTCAGAGACAGAGGATTTGTCATGATGAACGCCATCATTGTTCTGACACTATCGTCCAATCCACCAATACCTGCAACCATTATAACATGGGTGTCACTCGATCCAGATAATCATCACACACTTAAAAATATTTTGGCAGTTAAACTGGGTATGATAAACGTCACAGGAAAGGAATTGTCGATTAAGTGAACAGCTTCGGTAACGCCATATACACTCAAAGGGCAAGAGCCCAACATTCTACCAAAATGATTATGATTAGGGAGGTAACGATTCACTCAAGCCCCGATTCGATTTTTGATTTTCAGTTCTCGATTTCGATTCGATATTTTAATTGTTTTAAGTTGCTGCCACGTTTGTCTCTGTGCGCTCGTGTGATGCTGCAGCGATCCACAAACAAAATATGTCTATACGTCTTGTGCATTTTGAATGGAACCAAAAAACAATACACGATGCCAAATTGTACTATTATTATGAAACTGCCTATGAGTAGTAAAAGAAATACTTGTAAAAATATTTCACATTTTTAGAGCCCCAATACATTCTTTTAAATATAGAAGGGACTGAAATCATGTGAAAATTGAGTCTTTTTCTCAGTTTCCGACTTGGGGTGAACACATTCGGCTTATCATAGTTGCAGTTGACCATCTTGAACTCTGAAGTCTTTCAACTCGGCCTTCCGAATCAGGGTTTTAGAGGTGGGGCTATTTAGTGATACAGTAGGATGGTTTGATCTCTGTAGCTCCAGAATCAGGAATGTACTGGGACTGGGGTTCCTACTTGGGTTTAGGGTACCTAATTTTATATTTCAAAAAAATTAAATAATTATTTATAATTTTGAAGATAATACATTAAAATTTCATCATTTTCATACCTGCATTAGATCCTGCAGTAGACTCACAGACTCAACACGTTGGACGTACTCAAGGACCTTCTGCAGCGCCTCTCTTGGTTAGGAAGCTTTTTCTCTGTGACAATCCATGGGGAGGTGTAGATGGTACTTCGTCATCACAGGCTTCAGACTCGTCACTTGAGAAAACATCCCTGCAATGGATGCATAGACACTTGGGCATGAATGTCATTTAACAACAAAAGCTAGAACAAAGAGCTTTGCATTTAAAAGAATACATCTGTGATGGGGAAGCCAGGTTAAAGTGTTAATTTTATAATTATGTAATTAGCTGCAGGTTAGTCTAGTGAAGGTGTAATCACTTCTATTTTGGAGCATAGCTTTTGCTCTGTCCAATCATTGCCTCACCTGCTGAAACCCACATTCGGGTATTTTACAAACCAAAAACTTAAATACCTGTACAGCTCTCATTTTTAACTTATTTTCTCTAACCTTTACCCACAAAATTTGAATATTCAAAATAAAAGTACACAAAGAAGTCACAATTTTTCCACATTAGTTACTTACGTAGTTCCTCTCAAATGCAGCTCAACACTGCATTGAATTAGAGCTTGATAAGCCTACACACAAAACATACAAAGCACATTGTGGCATGATTCTGAATGAGCCAATCTAGCATTTCAACATCTGTTCAACTGTTGGAATTTTAACTATTATCTGACTCTATTAACCAACATTCATCCAACAATTATGCGCGCTCGTTTTGGACACTGCATTGAATTAGAGCTTGATAAACCCACACACAAAACATACAAAGCACATTGTGGCATGATTCTGAATGAGCCAATCTAGCATTTCAATATCTGTTCAACTTTCATCTTGAATTTCTATTATTTAAATAACAGGCAACATTCAACAGTTAATATGTTTTGCTTTACTTACCCAAATCAAACACATCACAAAAAAGCCTTAAATGAGCTAGTGGAGTAGATTGTATTAATTTGAGTGAAAGCTTAAGTCTTTTGGAGAATTTTGGAGAGAGATCGAGGGACACTGTGTTTAGCGTCGTAGGCCCAATGCTAACAATATGTAGCTCGTTGTAAAGGTCCTCATAAAAATAAATAAAACACACAACGCTTATCAGTATTATTAAAAGGGTGATTATAATGTACTTAAGTTTTCCCCAAAATAATTCGAGTACGTACGTTGTTGATATACCCTCTGTGTTCTCGTCACTTATCATTTTAGCATACTGTGTTTTAGCTAACGCACCAAGCAGTTTTCCAACACAGGCAACCTTGAAAAATTACAAAACACATTGTAAAGTAAGTCTAAAAAATGAGAGCCAGACATTTACCCAAGATTAATTAATTAATTCAATTATCGTTCGGGACTCACCGTGCTTTCAGCTCTTCTGCCGCACCTCAAAGACCGCGTAGCTTGCATTCGCTCCTTTTCTCACAGTTTGAATATGCTGCCTTCAAAAGAATCTGTAATTTTGACAACTCCAACTTGAATCTACAAAAATCAAGCAATAAGGTAGAAATAACTTCAAATATACTTTGAATAAAGATCTTTCACAGCATACAGAATTAATAAAATAACATTAATTAATAATGTTGATTTTGTTTATTAAAAAAAAAGTAACTGTGTTGACTGTTGGATGTGGCTGACAATGCTGGACCTGCCTTGTCAAATAGTTCATAGATGACAATCTTAGCTGTCTGGAATATTATAAAATGTCACAGTTGGGGGTACATGTAAATTCACAAAATATAACGTCCAGCGTTGTTAAATTTAGCATAGATAAATACATGAATTTAATTTTAATTTTAATAAATCAATCAATCCTCTGTACTGCTTCTTGTCCTCACAAGGGTCCCCGGGAGTGCTGGAGCCTATCCCAGCTGTCTTCGGGCAGTCGACAGGGTACACCCTGAACTGGTTGCCAGTCAATCGCAGGGCACACAGAGACAAGCAACCATCCGCTCTCACACTCAGACCTTGGACCAGTGACCAATCAACCTATCATGAATGTTTTTGGAAAGTGGGAGGAAACCGGCGAAAACCCTAGCAGGCATAGGGAGAACCTTGCACTTCTGTACTGTGATGCGGACTTGCTAACCAGTCCGCCACCGTGCCGCTTGTTCTAAAGAGTCCCAGAAAATAAAAACACCCGTCCCTTAGTCAAAAGCGGAAAAAGTCCAACAACAACCCGACCATAATTTGCATTGTTCCATAAGTTAAATCAATGTCAAACCTAATAAAAGCTGACTTCTGGTCCTCAAAAATCCTACACTTATTTTAGTCCTTTCACAATCTCGCAGCATAGGCTCCATGGCCATGTCTCTATCGTTTTGGCATCCATTGAATAGTTCTACTGAGAATAGTCTTCGGGTGGTTACTATTAGCATAGCATGCATTAAATATCAAAAAGGCTCCAGAACAAATTTTCAAACCCATGCCCGCTTAGCTCATCTATAACCCATACAGGACCCAGACATGGTTGACCAGCTCTAACCTATGCCCACTTATCCCACACATAACCCAAACAGGACCGATAAATGGTGACCACTTCTAACCCATGCCCACTTAGCCCACACATAACCCAAATAGGACCCAGACATGGTTGACCAGCTCTAACCCATGCCCACTTGGCCCATATACAGCCCATATGAGACCCTCACATGGTTGACCAGTTCTAACCCATGCCCACTTAGCCCACACATAACCCAAATAGGACCTATAAATGGTTTCAGTAGTAGATTCAGTAGTTTTTATCATTACAGCATTTTCCCCTCTGTATAATGGACAGACATTAGGAGTGTTTCCTTACACTTAGATACGTTTATACTGTGTATATTTGCATGCTTTTTATGAATGTCTGCTGCTAATGTTATACATTAACGGCTACATTACGCCGCCGACTCTGTGTGAGCTATATCTTTGCTGCTGTAACACCTCAAATTTCCCCATTGTGGGACTAATAAAGGACATCTTTATCTTTATCTTTACCAGTTCTAACCCATGCCCACTTAGCCCATACACAACCCGTATTGCACCCACAACATTTGCCCAGTTTAAGCCCATGCCCACCAATCCCAGATGGCGCCCACATGGAACCCTGTACCATTGCCCACTTCTAGCCCATTCCCACTTGGTACCCAGGAATCCCGCATTTACCCCATTTGGGGCCCAGTTGGACATGTTGGCTGGGTACAGTACTTTTATTCTTGCAGTATTTTTATCATTGCAGTATTTTCAATCATTCAGTATTTTTTTTTATCATTGCAGCGTTTTTATTTATTTCCCCTCTGAACCATAGACAGGCATTAGGAGTGTTTCCTTACACTTGTATATGTTGTGGGCTGTAAGTGTGTATATACATGGGGATCTGTGTATATACGTATATACTGTGTATATTTGCATGCTTTTTATGAATGCCTGCTGCCAATGTTATACATTAACGGCTACATTACGTCGGTGCCACTGTGTGATGTATATCTTTGCTGCTGTAACACTGCAAATGTCCCCGTTATGGGACAATTAAAAGACATCTTTATCTTTAGAAATTGAAGATTCACTTGCGAGGCCATTTTCAACACGGACCTTTCAAGAGAAGCTATATCGTCCAACACTCGGTCAGTGCTGTCTAAGTGCTTTTCTGTATATTGTTTGTCCACCCGTGGTGTCATAAATTATGGTATTATGAGGGGGATTTATTCAAGTAGGACGAAGTAGGACTTCATTGAAGGCCCAGGTCAAGTCAAGTCAAGTCAATTTTATTTGTATAGCCCTTAATCACAGACAGTCTCAAAGGGCTTTACATAGCCACAATCGACATCCCCGATCTTAACCCCCAGGAGGGCAAGGAAAAACTCACAAAACCTCATTAGGGGAAAAGTGAGAAACCTTGAGAAGGGACCACAGATGGGGGAATCCCCCTTCCAGGATGACCAGGCTGCAATGGATGCCAACTGGGCAACATTTGACACATACAATGATGTGGTGTGAAATGCATGGCCCTCCACTGGTTCAAATAATATCTAAAACTAAATTACCAGTTACATGTGCAATTTCAATATTCAACAATTATCTCAACAAAAAAGGACAATCTGAATTTTTTTTAAATGCACAATAAAACAGAAAAGCCATTTCCGGGTATTTTACAATTCAGTCTTCATTGGGGAAAAAACATTCAACAATTTGCTTTTCTTATTTAATACATAGTTCAGCACAGCAGGTGGCGGACAAGCACCTTAAAACGTCATTCGCCTACACAAGGAAGAAGAACATGCCCGAGGCGCTCCCGTGTCCTCGTCTTTCGGTCAACCTGAGAATAATGTTCTTGAGGATTAAAGTTTATAAATGTAAGTATGATGTGATTTTTTATTTTATTTTATGTTGTTGAACAGTGTTTTTGTTTATTTTATAATTTCGTCATTAAAAGGCTGTGGCGGTTGGAGAGTCAGCTTCGTGTTAGGGCGTGTTAAAGATCCCGATACCCACACTACACCCTCATTGAAGTATATACGAGTAAAATTATTCGAGCGCGCAGCCAAAGTATATTGTCCACAATTATTTGCGGACTTAACCAAAATCCCATTGAACTGGCGATGTTCGGTGGAATTCTTGTGCCCATGCTGAAAAAAATTCTCTTCAAATGTACATATCAAATTATGACATTATGATAAACAGTTGCATGTGTGCAATTTCGGTCACTCTTTTAAAGTCACCTACGTGTTTTGTCCGAGTGCAGCTAGCGTACTTAGCGACCTTGTGTGCATGCGCCGCAGATTGTGAGAGCGCCTCAAATAGTACAAATGAAGCTATAGCTTGTTCCGGTGGGTCCCAAGCCAGGGTTTTTTCTTAACTACCACATTACTTAAGTTTTAATATCACTCTCAACGTCAAAATTGTTACAAATAAATACATAATGATAACGTGCCGCCAAGCTCGATGACATAGGAGGCGGAAGTTGGTGTCGTCACACGCATTGTCCCAATTTTGCAATATCGGTACGCTTGGAACCTGTGCTCTGCAACACCCCATGTACACGTCAACGAGGAACGTATTGTGTAGAGTGTTTATTGCGATTGGGCCATTCTTTGTCACGGTCTTCTCTCTGACAAATTGGCATATTTAGCAGCCAAAATATAATGAGCCGTTGCTGTGATAGTAGTTGCAGCCCAAGGTTATTTTAGTAAACGAAAATGAACTCAAAACTTGAATAGAAAAAAATAAAATTCGATAATGAAAAAAATACAGTGAACCCTCGGTTATCGCGGTTAATGGGGACCGAGACCACCCGCGAAAACTGAAAATCCGCGAAGTAGCGGCGCACCTTCAAAAATGCTTCAAAAAAAAAAGTGCGAAGTAGTGGTGCACCTTCAAAAATGCTTAAAAAAAAAAAATAATAAATATGTATATATATATATATATATGTATATATATATATATATATACACGGGTAGAGAGAGAGAGAGTGAAATTCATGCTATAACAAAAAAAAAAAAATATTATTAAAACTTATTATTTTTTTATTCCCCAGCCATTATTTTTGTATTTATTCAATTACTTCTTTTTGTATTTTTTTAATTACTTCGACCTTTACCTGCTGGTACGCCGTCCGGTGTGCCCTGTGAAATGAAAGGTGGCATTCTTCATTTATTTTTTTTATTCATTTATTCATTCATAACTGACAGCCTCGCGCTCCGCTCGTGCTCGGGCGGAAGAGGTGCTCCTCTTCGGCTTAATTGTCATGCACGCCGGACCTGCTCCCCCGAAGCGTGTCTCCGTTCGGTTGAACTCGGTTTCATTTCGCCCCGCCCGTGCCCGGGGAAGGTGCTTCTCTTCGGCTTAACTGTGACGCGAGCATGCCCTCCTCCTCCGGAGCTTCCATTCGGTTAAACTTAGGGGCCGCTTGACACCGCCCGTGCCCGGGGAAGGTGCTCCTCTTCGGCTTAACTGCCACGCACGCCGGCCGGCCTCCTCCGGAGCTCTCGTACGCTCCCGAACAGAGCGAAATGTCGCCCCGCTAGTGCCCGGGCGGAAGTTGTTCCTCTTCGGCTTAACTGCCACGCACGCTGGCCGGAGCTCTGGTACGGTCCGAACCGCGCGAAACGTCGCCCCAAATCGTGCCCGGGGGAACGTGCTCTTCTTCGTCCACTCTCCTCTTCGCCCACGCTCTTCTTCGGCGCATGCCGGCCGTCTAACAGCTCCAGCGCCCCGTCGTGCCGCTCGGCGAAACTACAATGCCCCCGAATATTTTTTAGACCCGCGAAGCACTGAACCCACGAAAGGTGAACCGCGAAGTAGCGAGGGTTCACTGTAAAATGAAAATGCTCTTTCAAAAATTAAAACTATCTAAAACTAGTGATGGCAAAATGAAGCCCCATAAAGCAGCCAAGCCCTGCAGGGAAATACTTCACACACGAATGGGCTTCGAGATGCTTCATTTTTCTTGACTACGCCATCCCGTGGACAGAAAAATGTATAACATGCTTGGTGCATGCAATAAAATGGTGAGCTGTAAATCATGCTCTGCTTACCAAACAATATGTATTTGAAGAGTGATTTTAATTGTTCTGTTTTACTTTGTCTTCTCACTTCTCCAATATTCAGACAGCTCCGCAGAGACCAACGTTTCACCCCCACACTGATATAAAATGGACCCAACCGTTTGGGTCTCTTTCCAAATTTGGTACCAAAGCCTCCCCCACAGTGCGGCAGCTATCTTGAATTGGCCCGTTCCCAGAGAGTTTTACTTCATTCAGTGTCATTCAGTATTATTCAAAATCTTTCAGTGTCATTCCAAATCATTCAATGTCATTCACGATCTTTCCACATCCTTCCACCTTCCATCGTTCAGTGTCATTCCACATTCTCATTGATATATAACATAACATAACAATAACATAATCCTGGGTCAGCAGACACCTAATTAATGTGTTAATACATGATACATTTTTATATAAGCAACACTTATGATTGTAACGTATTTTTAATTCTTTCTAGGCGGGAACTGTCCGAACAAAAAATTCATGCAATTTGTAATTAGACACTTTGTCATACAAAAAGTCACTCAGGGCAAGAGAAAAAGAATTGTCACTTGCCCAAGTTGGGCAAGTAATTTGGCCACTCGGGCAAGGCAAATTTTAGTGGCACTTGCCCTATGGGGAAGCAGTTTTTAAAGTTAACTTCGAACCCTGTGATGGTGTCTTGTGACCAGTCTTAATCAGCTGATGTTCCATGAAGGCGTGCCTTACCTGTCACAAGAATGAAGGCAAGTCACGCCCCCCGCTGTCCGTTCACTCCGCCAAGATGCTGCTCCAGGTGGTAGAGAGGATGAAGGCTCCCTTGTCTCTGTTCATGGTTTTTATGCCTCGCTTGCAGATCTCAATTGCTTCTTTGATCCAGCGCTGTAGTTTGTTCTCTCCGGTGCGGATGACCCTGCCCTTCTCCCAGTCCATGATGTGGTTTTCCCTTTTGCAGTGGTCAGTGATTGCTGATTTGTAATGTTCATGTTGTGCTTGTTCTTTTACTGCTCTGATTTTTTAATTTTTTTGACAGGTAAGTCACACCCTCATGGAACATCAGCTGATAAAGACGGGTCTCAAGACACCATCATGCGACACTCTGAAGAAGGCGAAAGACTCGCCGAAACATGTCAGGTAAAAAATTAACCTAAAACATAATTGTCTGCTTTTAATGAATCAGTCAAATATCAATAATAAGAAGACAAAATGAACCTAATACAAATAAATGAATGCTTAATAACTCCCCTGGACATGCTCCTAAAAATCCAAACCTTCACCTGTAAATAAAACGTCCCGACCTGAAGACATCTTAATGTTATTATTTTGTTATACACACAGCGCCGCCAAGTGGAATCAAAAATTTGTTTTTATTTTAATTTTCACGTACTGCACGGTGCCCTTTTGACGAATCCGACTGAAAATTAGTCAGAAAAGACTCACTTACTCTCTGCCGAATTTTGTGACGTTTTGGCAAAAGGCGTGGCTATTACGGTGCTGAAAAGTCCGATTGTACTCTGTGGCAACAAAAGCTCCGGCAACATTACTCAGATGATACTATCTTCTCGAAGTTGTACACATTTGAGGATACTTCAGCCCTGAAGACATCCACCAACTTATTTTTCATCGTAGTAGTAGCGCCACCAACTGGTAAAAGCTAATACAAGTTATTTTTTTGGATGTTTTTCTCCGTGCAACTCAACAAGGTCGCCCTCATATATGCTCGGATGACTGTTTCGGCCATGAGGATGTCACAATACGAAATTCATCCTTTTTCGTGAAAAGTTGTGGGAGTGGCATTGCACTGTTCGGCAATAAAACAACGCTGATTATGAGGTTCTAAATATGAACGACAACTCGTGAAACTTTACACACACATCAGGCAGAGCAAATTTATCAATATTTTATATGTTAGTTGTGCAGCTATTTTGAAATGGCTCGCCATGGCCCTCGAGAAATGTTAAAAAAAGCAGCCCTGGTTGAGTGTTTCACCTCGCTTTTTGTAAATTTTATGGAGTACAGTGAACCCTCGGTTATCGCGGTTAATGGGGACCGAGACCACCCGCGAAAACTGAAAATCCGCGAAGTAGCGGCGCACCTTCAAAAATGCTTAAAAAAAAATACAATATATATAATAAATATATAAATATATATATATATATATACGGGGAGAGAGAGAGAGAGTGAAATTGATGTTATAACAAAAAAACCAAATTATTATTAAAACGTATTATTTTTTTATTCCCCAGCCATTCTTTTTGTATTTATTTAATTACTCAGACTTTTACCTGCTGGTACGCCGTCTGGTGTGCCCTGTGAAATGAAAGGTGCCATTCTTTATTTATTTATTTATTTATTCATTTATTCATTCATAACTGACAGCTTCGCGCTCCGCTCGTGCCCGGGCGGAAGAGGTGCTCCAATTCGGCTTAACTGTGACACACGCCCACCCTCCTCCCCCGGAGCTTCCATTCGGTTAAACTTAGGGGCCGCTTGGCACCGCCCGTGCCCGGGGAAGGTGCTCCTCTTCGGCTTACTGTGACGCGAGCATGCCCTCCTCCTCCGGAGCTTCCATTCGGTTAAACTTAGGGGCCGCTTGGAACCGCCCGTGGCCGGGGAAGGTGCTCCTCTTCGGCTTACTGTGACGCGAGCATGCCCTCCTCCTCCGGAGCTTCCATTCGGTTAAACTTAGGGGCCGCTTGGAACCGCCGGTGCCCGGGGAAGGTGCTCCTCTTCGGCTTACTGTGACGCGAGCATGCCCTCCTCCTCCGGAGCTTCCATTCGGTTAAACTTAGGGGCCGCTTGGCACCGCCCGTGCCCGGGGAAGGTGCTCCTCTACGGCTTAACTGCCACGCACGCCGGCCGGAGCTCTGGTACTGTCCGAACCGCGCGAAACGTCGCCACCGATCGTGTCCGGGGGAACGTGCTCTTCTTCGTCCACTCTCCTCTTCGCCCACGCTCTTCTTTGGCGCACGCCGGCCGTCTAACCGCTCCAGCGTCCCGTCGTGCCGCTCGGCGAAACTACAATGCCCCCGAATATTTTTTAGACCCGCGAAGCACTGAACCCGCGAAAGTAGCGAGGGTTCACTGTATGTATAAGACCAAGACCTACAAAAAAGACTCTTGGAGCAATGAGCTAGGTTTTACAGGAAGTCGGCCATTTTGAATTTACTTAAAAGGGGGCGGGTCACCACAATGGACTTTGTGTAGAAATTATTATTGGGGCCCGAGCAGCGACCGCGGCGAGGTCCCTATTGTTTTTGTAGAAATTATTATTAGGGCCCGAGCAGCGACCGCTACGAGGTCCCCATTGTTTTTGTGGAAATTATTATTATTATTATTATTAGGGCCCGAGCAGTGACCTGTTTATTTTTTTTAAGCATTTTTGAAGGTGCGCCGCTACTTCGCGGATTTTCAGTTTTCGCGGGTGGTCTCGGTCCCCGTTAACCGCGATAACCGAGGGTTCACTGTACTCCATAAAATTTACAAAAAGCGAGGTGAAACACTCAACCAGAGCTGCTTTTTTTAACATTTCTCGAGGGCCATGGCGAGCCATTTCAAAAAAGCTGCACAACTAACGTATAAAATATTGATAAATTTGCTCGGCCTGATGTGTGTGTAAAGTTTTACAAGTTGTCGTTCATATTTAGAACCTCATAATCAGCTTTGTTTTATTGCCGAACAGTGCAATGCCACTCCCACAACTTTTCATGAAAAAGGACGAATTTCGTGTTGTGACATCCTCATGGCCGAAACAGTCATCCGAGCATATATGAGGGCGACCTTGTTGAGTTGCACGGAGAAAAACATCCAAGAAAATAACTTGTATTAGCTTTTACCAGTTGGTGGCGCTACTACTACGATGTAAAATAAGTTGGTAGATGTCTTCAGGGCTGAAGTATCCTCAAATGTGTACAACTTCGAGAAGATAGGATCATCTGAGTCATGTTGCCGGAGCTTTTGTTGCCACAGAGTACAATCGGACTTTTCAGCACCTTAATAGCCACGCCTTTTGCCAAAACGTCACAAAATTCGGCAGAGAGTAAGATCATTGTCTTGAATCTTTTCTGACTCATTTTCAGTCGGATTCGTCAAAAGGGCACCGTGCAGTACGTGAAAATTAAAATAAAAACAAATTTTTGATTCCACTTGGCGGCACTGTGTGTATAACAAAATAATAACATTAAGATGTCTTCAGGTCGGGACGTTTTATTTACAGGTGAAGGTTTGGATTTTTAGGAGCATGTGCAGGGGAGTTATTAAGCATTCATTTATTTGTATTAGGTTCATTTTGTCTTCTTATTATTGATATTTGACTGATTCATTAAAAGCAGACAATTATGTTTTAGGTTAATTTTTTACCTGACATGTTTCGGCGAGTCTTTCGCCTTCTTCAGAGTGTCGCATGATGGTGTCTTGAGCTGATGTTCCATGAGGGTGTGACTTACCTGTCAAAAAAATGAAAAAATCAGAGCAGTAAAAGAACAAGCACAACATGAACATTACAAATCAGCAATCACTGACCACTGCAAAAGGGAAAACCACATCATGGACCGGGAGAAGGGCAGGGTCATCCGCACAGAAGAGAACAAACAACAGCGCTGGATCAGAGAGGCCATTGAGATCTGCAAGCGAGGCATAAAAACCATGAACAGAGACAAGGGAGCCTTCATCCTCTCTACCACCTGGACCAGCATCTTGGCGGAGTGAACGGACAGCGGGGGGCGTGACTTGCCTTCATTCTTGTGACAGGTAAGTCACGCCCTCATGGAACATCAGCTGATAAAGACGGGTCACAAGACAGCATCATGTGACACTCTGAAGAAGGCGAAAGACTTTCGTATTGTGACATGCTCAAGGCCTAAACACTCATCCGAGCAAATATAAGGTAGATTTTGTTCACCTGCCCGGAGAAAAACATCAACGAAAATAATTTGTATTTGTTTTAACCAGTTGGTGGCACTACCACTGCGATCAAAAATAAGTTGGCAGCCGTCTTCAGGGCCTGAATATCCTCAAATGTGAAAGATTTCCAGAAGATGGATCATCTGAATCATTTTGCAGGAACTTTTGTTGCCACGGAGAATAATCAGACTCTGCAGCACCGTAATAGCCACGCCCTTTGAAGGAAAGTCGTAAAAATAGGGATAGAGTAAGATCAATGTCTTGAGTCTTTTCTAGCCAATTTTCAATCGGATTCGTTAAAAGGGCACCGTGCAGTACGTGAAATTTGTAAAAATTGATATTGATTGGCGCAAGGTGTATAACTGAATATAAACATATAGATGTCTTCAGGTACCGACTCTTTATGTACATGTGAAGTTTTGGATTTTTAGCAGCATGTGCAGGAGAGTTATTAAGCATTTTGTCCATTGCGGCGAAGGAAATCTTAAGTGAAAACTTTGAAGCCCCGCCCCCGTCATATAGTATTTCGGAAACAAAAAATTTTAGCCCCAGTGTTTGTCCCAGGTCTTAAGATGCTCCAGACAGAACTTTAAGGCAATCAGATGAAGCCTTTAGGATCAGGGTGCAAAAGAATGACCCCTGTAAACATGCAAAAAAGGGCAAAAGTCGGACTTTCAAAAATTCATAACTCACTTCCTGTTCATATTAGACGTTAAAATATCAAATTTTTCGCCATGCCCGATGAGACTGCCAAGTTTGGTGAGTTTTTGTGCATGTTTCGGGGGTCAAAAATGCGATCGAACAATCGGAAAAATAATAATAATAATAATTTCTACAAAAACAATAGGGACTTCGCAGCGGTCGCTGCTCAGGCCCTAATAATAATAATAATAATAATAATAATAAAAGTAATAATATTTTCTACAAAAACAATAGGGACCTCGCCGCGGTCGCTGCTCGGGCCCCAATAATAATTTCTACACAAAGTCCATTGTGGTGACCCGCCCCCTTTTAAGTAAATTCAAAATGGCCGACTTCCTGTAAAACCTAGCTCATTGCTCCAAGAGACTTTTTTGTAGGTCTTGGTCTTATACATACAGTGAACCCTCGCTACTTCGCGGTTCACCTTTCGCGGGTTCAGTGCTTCGCGGGTCTAAAAAATATTCGGGGGCATTGTAGTTTCGCCGAGCGGCACGACGGGGCGCTGGAGCGGTTAGACGGCCGGCGTGCGCCGAAGAAGAGCGTGGGCGAAGAGGAGAGTGGACGAAGAAGAGCACGTTCCCCCGGACACGATCGGTGGCGACGTTTCGCGCGGTTCGGACCGTACCAGAGCTCCGGCCAGCGTGCGTGGCAGTTAAGCCGTAGAGGAGCACCTTCCCCGGGCACGGGCGGTGCCAAGCGGCCCCTAAGTTTAACCGAATGGAAGCTCCGGAGGAGGAGGGCATGCTCGCGTCACAGTAAGCCGAAGAGGAGCACCTTCCCCGGGCACGGGCGGTTCCAAGCGGCCCCTAAGTTTAACCGAATGGAAGCTCCGGAGGAGGAGGGCATGCTCGCGTCACAGTAAGCCGAAGAGGAGCACCTTCCCCGGGCACGGGCGGTGCCAAGCGGCCCCTAAGTTTAACCGAATGGAAGCTCCGGGGGAGGAGGACGGGCGTGTGTCACAGTTAAGCCAAATTGGAGCACCTCTTCTGCCCGGGCACGAGCGGAGCGCGAGGCTGTCAGTTATGAATGAATAAATGAATAAATAAATAAAGAATGCCACCTTTCATTTCACAGGGCACACCGGACGGCGTACCAGCAGGTAAAAGTCGGAGTAATTAAATAAATACAAAAAGAATGGCTGGGGAATAAAAAAATAATACGTTTTAATAATAATTTGTTTTTTTTTGTTATAACATGAATTTCACTCTCTCTCTCCCCGTATATATATATATATATATCTATATATATATATATATATATATATATATATATATATATTTATATATATATATATTTCTATATTTATTATATATATTGTATATTTTTTTTAAGCATTTTTGAAGGTGCGCCGCTACTTCGCGGATTTTCAGTTTTCGCGGGTGGTCTCGGTCCCCATTAACCGCGATAACCGAGGGTTCACTGTACTCCATAAAATTTACAAAAAGCGAGGTGAAACACTCAACCAGAGCTGCTTTTTTTTAACATTTCTCGAGGGCCATGGCGAGCCATTTCAAAAAAGCTGCACAACTAACGTATAAAATATTGATAAATTTGCTCGGCCTGATGTGTGTGCAAAGTTTTACGAGTTGTCGTTCATATTTAGAACCTCATAATCAGCTTTGTTTTATTGCCGAACAGTGCAATGCCACTCCCACAATTTTTCACGAAAAATCACGAATTTCGTATTGTGACATCCTCATGGCCGAAACAGTCATCCGAGCATATATGAGGGCGACCTTGTTGAGTTGCACGGAGAAAAACATCCAAGAAAATAACTTGTATTAGCTTTTACCAGTTGGTGGCGCTACTACTACGATGTAAAATAAGTTGGTAGATGTCTTCAGGGCTGAAGTATCCTCAAATGTGTACAACTTCGAGAAGATAGGATCATCTGAGTCATGTTGCCGGAGCTTTTGTTGCCACAGAGTACAATCGGACTTTTCAGCACCTTAATAGCCACGCCTTTTGCCAAAACGTCACAAAATTCGGCAGAGAGTAAGATCATTGTCTTGAGTCTTTTCTGACTAATTTTCAGTCGGATTCGTCAAAAGGGCACCGTGCAGTACGTGAAAATTAAAATAAAAACAAATTTTTGATTCCACTTGGCGGCACTGTGTGTATAACAAAATAATAACATTAAGATGTCTTCAGGTCGGGACGTTTTATTTACAGGTGAAGGTTTGGATTTTTAGGAGCATGTGCAGGGGAGTTATTAAGCATTCATTTATTTGTATTAGGTTCATTTTGTCTTCTTATTATTGATATTTGACTGATTCATTAAAAGCAGACAATTATGTTTTAGGTAAATTTTTTACCTGACATGTTTCGGCGAGTCTTTCGCCTTCTTCAGAGTGTCGCATGATGGTGTCTTGAGACCCGTCTTTATCAGCTGATGTTCCATGAGGGTGTGACTTACCTGTCAAAAAAATGAAAAATCAGAGCAGTAAAAGAACAAGCACAACATGAACATTACAAATCAGCAATCACTGACCACTGCAAAAGGGAAAACCACATCATGGACCGGGAGAAGGGCAGGGTCATCCGCACCGAAGAGAACAAACAACAGCGCTGGATCAGAGAGGCCATTGAGATCTGCAAGCGAGGCATAAAAACCATTAACAGAGACAAGGGAGCCTTCATCCTCTCTACCACCTGGAGCAGCATTTTGGCGGAGTGAACGGACAGCGGGGGGCGTGACTTGCCTTCATTCTTGTGACAGGTAAGTCACGCCCTCATGGAACATCAGCTGATAAAGACGGGTCACAAGACACCATCATGTGACACTCTGAAGAAGGCGAAAGACTTTCGTATTGTGACATGCTCAAGGCCTAAACACTCATCCGAGCAAATATAAGGTAGATTTTGTTCACCTGCCCGGAGAAAAACATCAACGAAAATAATTTGTATTTGTTTTAACCAGTTGGTGGCGCTACCACTGCGATCAAAAATAAGTTGGCAGCCGTCTTCAGGGCCTGAATATCCTCAAATGTGAAAGATTTCCAGAAGATGGATCATCTGAATCATTTTGCAGGAACTTTTTTTGCCACGGAGAATAATCAGACTCTGCGGCACCGTAATAGCCACGCCCTTTGAAGGAAAGTCATAAAAATAGGGATAGAGTAAGATCAATGTCTTGAGTCTTTTCTAGCCAATTTTCAATCGGATTCGTTAAAAGGGCACCGTGCAGTACGTCAAAATGTAAAAAATGATATTGATTGGCGCAAGGTGTATAACTGAATATAAACATATAGATGTCTTCAGGTACAGACTCTTTATGTACATGTGAAGTTTTGGATTTTTAGCAGCATGTGCAGGAGAGTTATTAAGCATTTTGTCCATTGCGGCGAAGGAAATCTTAAGTGAAAACTTTGAAGCCCCGCCCCCGTCATATAGTATTTCGGAAACAAAAAATTTTAGCCCCAGTGTTTGTCCCAGGTCTTCAGATGCTACAGACAGAATTTTAAGGCAATCAGATGAAGCCTTTAGGATCAGGGTGCAAAAGAATGACCCCTGTAAACATGCAAAAAAGGGCAAAAGTCGGACTTTCAAAAATTCATAACTCACTTCCTGTTCATATTAGACGTTAAAATATCAAATTTTTCGCCATGCCCGATGAGACTGCCAAGTTTGGTGAGTTTTTGTGCGTGTTTCGGGGGTCAAAAATGCGATCGAACAATCGGAAAAATAATAATAATAATAATTTCTACAAAAACAATAGGGACTTCGCAGCGGTCGCTGCTCAGGCCCTAATAATAATAATAATAATAATAATAAAAGTAATAATGTTTTCTACAAAAACAATAGGGACCTCGCCGCGGTCGCTGCTCGGGCCCCAATAATAATTTCGACACAAAGTCCATTGTGGTGACCCGCCCCCTTTTAAGTAAATTAAAAATGGCCGACTTCCTGTAAAACCTAGCTCATTGCTCCAAGAGACTTTTTTGTAGGTCTTGGTCTTATACATACAGTGAACCCTCGCTACTTCGCGGTTCACCTTTCGCGGGTTCAGTGCTTCGCGGGTCTAAAAAATATTCGGGGGCATTGTAGTTTCGCCGAGCGGCACGACGGGTCGCTGGAGAGATTAGACGGCCGGCGTGCGCCAAAGAAGAGCGTGGGCGAAGAGGAGAGTGGACGAAGAAGAGCACGTTCCCCCGGACACGATCGGTGCCGACGTTTCGCGCGGTTCGGACCGTACCAGAGCTCCGGCCGGCGTGCGTGGCAGTTAAGCCGTAGAGGAGCACCTTCCCCGGGCACGGGCGGTTCCAAGCGGCCCCTAAGTTTAACCGAATGGAAGCTCCGGTGGAGGAGGGCATGCTCACGTCACAGTAAGCCGAAGAGGAGCACCTTCCCCGGGCACGGGCGGTGCCAAGCGGCCCCTAAGTTTAACCGAATGGAAGCTCCGGGGGAGGAGGGCGGGCGTGTGTCACAGTTAAGCCAAATTGGAGCACCTCTTCTGCCCGGGCATGAGCGGAGCGCGAGGCTGTCAGTTATGAATGAATAAATGAATAAATAAATAAAGAATGCCACCTTTCATTTCAAAGGGCACACCGGACGGCGTACCAGCAGGTAAAAGTCGGAGTAATTAAATAAATACAAAAAGAATGGCTGGGGAATAAAAAAATAATAATTTGGTTTTTTTGTTATAACATGAATTTCACTCTCTCTCTCCCCGTATATATATATATATATATATATATATATTTATTATATATATTGTATATTTTTTTTAAGCATTTTTGAAGGTGCACCGCTACTTCGCGGATTTTCAGTTTTCGCGGGTGGTCTCGGTCCCCATTAACCGCGATAACCGAGGGTTCACTGTACTCCATAAAATTTACAAAAAGCGAGGTGAAACACTCAACCAGAGCTGCTTTTTTTAACATTTCTCGAGGGCCATGGCGAGCCATTTCAAAAAAGCTGCACAACTAACGTATAAAATATTGATAAATTTGCTCGGCCTGATGTGTGTGTAAAGTTTTACGAGTTGTCGTTCATATTTAGAACCTCATAATCAGCTTTGTTTTATTGCCGAACAGTGCAATGCCACTCCCACAACTTTTCACGAAAAAGGACGAATTTCGTATTGTGACATCCTCATGGCCGAAACAGTCATCCGAGCATATATGAGGGCGACCTTGTTGAGTTGCACGGAGAAAAACATCCAAGAAAATAACTTGTATTAGCTTTTACCAGTTGGTGGCGCTACTACTACGATGTAAAATAAGTTGGTAGATGTCTTCAGGGCTGAAGTATCCTCAAATGTGTACAATTCGAGAAGATAGGATCATCTGAGTCATGTTGCCGGAGCTTTTGTTGCCACAGAGTACAATCGGACTTTTCAGCACCGTAATAGCCACGCCTTTTGCCAAAACGTCACAAAATTCGGCAGAGAGTAAGATCATTGTCTTGAGTCTTTTCTGACTAATTTTCAGTCGGATTCGACAAAAGGGCACCGTGCAGTACGTGAAAATTAAAATAAAAACAAATTTTTGATTCCACTTGGCGGCGCTGTGTGTATAACAAAATAATAACATTAAGATGTCTTCAGGTCGGGACGTTTTATTTACAGGTGAAGGTTTGGATTTTTAGGAGCATGTGCAGGGGAGTTATTAAGCATTCATTTATTTGTATTAGGTTCATTTTGTCTTCTTATTATTGATATTTGACTGATTCATTAAAAGCAGACAATTATGTTTTAGGTTAATTTTTTCACTGACATGTTTCGGCGAGTCTTTCGCCTTCTTCAGAGTGTCGCATGATGGTGTCTTGAGCTGATGTTCCATGAGGGTGTGACTTACCTGTCAAAAAAATGAAAAAAATCAGAGCAGTAAAAGAACAAGCACAACATGAACATTACAAATCAGCAATCACTGACCACTGCAAAAGGGAAAACCACATCATGGACCGGGAGAAGGGCAGGGTCATCCGCACAGAAGAGAACAAACAACAGCGCTGGATCAGAGAGGCCATTGAGATCTGCAAGCGAGGCATAAAAACCATGAACAGAGACAAGGGAGCCTTCATCCTCTCTACCACCTGGACCAGCATCTTGGCGGAGTGAACGGACAGCGGGGGGCGTGACTTGCCTTCATTCTCGTGACAGGTAAGTCACGCCCTCATGGAACATCAGCTGATAAAGACGGGTCACAAGACACCATCATGTGACACTCTGAAGAAGGCGAAAGACTTTCGTATTGTGACATCCTCAAGGCCTAAACACTCATCCGAGCAAATATAAGGTAGATTTTGTTAACCTGCCCGGAGAAAAACATCAACGAAAATAATTTGTATTTGTTTTAACCAGTTGGTGGCGCTACCACTGCGATCAAAAATAAGTTGGCAGCCGTCTTCAGGGCCTGAATATCCTCAAATGTGAAAAATTTCGAGAAGATGGATCATCTGAATCATTTTGCAGGAACTTTTGTTGCCACGGAGAATAATCAGACTCTGCGGCACCGTAATAGCCACGCCCTTCGAAGGAAAGTCACAAAAATAGGGATAGAGTAAGATCAATGTCTTGAGTCTTTTCTAGCCAATTTTCAATCAGATTCGTTAAAAGGGCACCGTGCAGTACGTCAAAATGTAAAAAATGATATTGATTGGCGCAAGGTGTATAACTGAATATAAACATATAGATGTCTTCAGGTACCGACTCTTTATGTACATGTGAAGTTTTGGATTTTTAGCAGCACGTGCAGGAGAGTTATTAAGCATTTTGTCCATTGCGGCGAAGGAAATCTTAAGTGAAAACTTTGAAGCCCCGCCCCCGTCATATAGTATTTCGGAAACAAAAATTTTTAGCCCCAGTGTTTGTCCCAGGTCTTAAGATGCTACAGACAGAATTTTAAGGCAATCAGATGAAGCCTTTAGGATCAGGGTGCAAAAGAATGACCCCTGTAAACATGCAAAAAAGGGCAAAAATCGGACTTTCAAAAATTCATAACTCACTTCCTGTTCATATTAGACGTTAAAATATCAAATTTTTCGCCATGCCCGATGAGACTGCCAAGTTTGGTGAGTTTTTGTGCATGTTTCGGGGGTCAAAAATGCGATCGAACAATCGGAAAAATAATAATAATAATAATTTCTACAAAAACAATAGGGACCTCGCCGCGGTCGCTGCTCGGGCCCCAATAATAATTTCTACACAAAGTCCATTGTGGTGACCCGCCCCCTTTTAAGTAAATTCAAAATGGCCGACTTCCTGTAAAACCTAGCTCATTGCTCCAAGAGACTTTTTTGTAGGTCTTGGTCTTATACATACAGTGAACCCTCGCTACTTCGCGGTTCACCTTTCGCGGGTTCAGTGCTTCGCGGGTCTAAAAAATATTCGGGGGCATTGTAGTTTCGCCGAGCGGCACGACGGGGCGCTGGAGCAGTTAGACGGCCGGCGTGCGCCGAAGAAGAGCGTGGGCGAAGAGGAGAGTGGACGAAGAGAGCACGTTCCCCCGGACACGATCGGTGGCGACGTTTCGCGCGGTTCGGACCGTACCAGAGCTCCGGCCGGCGTGCGTGGCAGTTAAGCCGTAGAGGAGCACCTTTCCCGGGCACGGGCGGTGCCAAGCGGCCCCTAAGTTTAACCGAATGGAAGCTCCGGAGGAGGAGGGCATGCTCGCGTCACAGTAAGCCGAAGAGGAGCACCTTCCCCGGGCACGGGCGGTTCCAAGCGGCCCCTAAGTTTAACCGAATGGAAGCTCCGCAGGAGGAGGGCATGCTCGCGTCACAGTAAGCCGAAGAGGAGCACCTTCCCCGGGCACGGGCGGTGCCAAGCGGCCCCTAAGTTTAACCGAATGGAAGCTCCGGGGGAGGAGGGCGGGCGTGTGTCACAGTGAAGCCGAATTGGAGCACCTCTTCTGCCCGGGCACGAGCGGAGCGCGAGGCTGTCAGTTATGAATGAATAAATAAATGAATAAATAAAGAATGCCACCTTTCATTTCACAGGGCACACCGGACGGCGTACCAGCAGGTAAAAGTCGGAGTAATTAAATAAATACAAAAAGAATGGTTGGGGAATAAAAAAATAATAAGTTTTAATAATAATTTGTTTTTTTTGTTATAACATGAATTTCACTCTCTGTCTCTCTCTCTCCCCCCGTATATATATATATATATATATATATATATATATATATATATATATATATATATATTTATTATATATATTCTATATTTTTTTTAAGCATTTTTGAAGGTGCGCCGCTACTTCGCGGATTTTCAGTTTTTGCGGGTGGTCTCGGTCCCCATTAACCGCGATAACCGAGGGTTCACTGTACTCCATAAAATTTACAAAAAGCGAGGTGAAACACTCAACCAGGGCTGCTTTTTTGAACATTTCTCGAGGGCCATGGCGAGCCATTTCAAAAAAGCTGCACAACTAACGTATAAAATATTGATAAATTTGCTCGGCCTGATGTGTGTGTAAAGTTTCACGAGTTGTCGTTCATATTTAGAACCTCATAATCAGCTTTGTTTTATTGCCGAACAGTGCAATGCCACTCCCACAACTTTTCATGAAAAAGGACGAATTTCGTATTGGGACATCCTCATGGCCGAAACAGTCATCCGAGCATATATGAGGGCGACCTTGTTGAGTTGCACGGAGAAAAACATCCAAGAAAATAACTTGTATTAGCTTTTACCAGTTGGTGGCGCTACTACTACGATGAAAAATAAGTTGGTAGATGTCTTCAGGGCTTAAGTATCCTCAAATGTGTGCAACTTCGAGAAGATAGGATCACCTGAGTCATGTTGCTGGAGCTTTTGTTGCCACAGAGTACAATCGGACTTTTCAGCACCGTAATAGCCACGCCTTTTGCCAAAACGTCACAAAATTCGGCAGAGAGTAAGATCATTGTCTTGAGTCTTTTCTGACTAATTTTCAGTCGGATTCGTCGAAAGGGCACCGTGCAGTACGTGAAAATTAAAATAAAAACAAATTTTTGATTCCACTTGGCGGCACTGTGTGTATAACAAAATAATAACATTAAGATGTCTTCAGGTCGGGACGTTTTATTTACAGGTGAAGGTTTGGATTTTTAGGAGCATGTGCAGGGGAGTTATTAAGCATTCATTTATTTGTATTAGGTTCATTTTGTCTTCTTATTATTGATATTTGACTGATTCATTAAAAGCAGACAATTATGTTTTAGGTTAATTTTTTCACTGACATGTTTCGGCGAGTCTTTCGCCTTCTTCAGAGTGTCGCATGATGGTGTCTTGAGCTGATGTTCCATGAGGGTGTGACTTACCTGTCAAAAAAATGAAAAATCAGAGCAGTAAAAGAACAAGCACAACATGAACATTACAAATCAGCAATCACTGACCACTGCAAAAGGGAAAACCACATCATGGACCGGGAGAAGGGCAGGGTCATCCGCACCGAAGAGAACAAACAACAGCGCTGGATCAGAGAGGCCATTGAGATCTGCAAGCGAGGCATAAAAACCATGAACAGAGACAAGGGAGCCTTCATCCTCTCTACCACCTGGACCAGCAT